>NC_142946.1:28467998-28677998 GCF_046866305.1 Octopus bimaculoides
GGAGTGAGGAAAGCTTTGGTGGTTAGAGGTGTTGGAGTCAGAGAGGCAAGAGAGTTTATAAACGATAGGAAAGCATGGAGAGCGTTTGTGGACAGATGAATGAATTTGATGTTGCTCAAAGAGGTACGGAACCAGTATAATGTGGCGGGAGTAAACCAGCATAAGCTGTTGGGCCCCACTGCTGATATTGGGGGTTGTGTTCTATGCTTTGACCCTGAGCATAGAATAGGGTTCGCCTCTTTGAGCTGGAAAATGAATGGAACGCCTGGTGTGTGTTTTTGTTGTGGCTACTCCCTCCTAAAAAATGTGGAATAGGCCTGAGTGGCTGTGTGATAAGAAGCTTACTGCCAACCACATGATTCCAGGTTTAGTCCCACTGTGTGGCACCTTGGGCAAATGTCTTCTACTATAGACTCAGGTTGACTAAAGCCTTGCAAGTGGATTTGGTAGATGGAAACCGAAAGAAGCCCGTCGTGTGTATATATATATATATATATATATATATATATATATAAAAAGTGAAGTGTATTGCCACTTAAGTGTGGCTGACCCCTAGGGGTGGATGTTACTGTTGCTTTAGCCCCAGGAGGACATCACCTCCAGCTGGCTTATCGACACACTACTGTGTCCTGTTTGTTTTGCCAAGGGAAGTTATCCCTTTCATCGTGATCGTAGCACGAACGGACCCGGGTTTCAGGGTTATTTTCCTTTGTCAGCGTCCGATAGCTACCGACCTTCGATGAGAGATACAAATTCTTGGCAACCTTATGTATATTTTTCCAGTGAAATTCTTCACTGATATCGAAAAAGTGAAAACAAGCAATGTTAATTCTCTAAATGAAGTATTAGCAGTAACTGCACGATAAAGTGAAGTGTATTGCCACTTAAGTGTGGCTGACCCTTAGGGGTGGATGTTACTGTTGCTTTAGGATAACTTCCCTTGGCAAAACAAACAGGACACAGTAGTGTGTCGATAAGCCAGCTGGAGGAGATGTCCTCCTGGGGCTAAAGCAACAGTAACACCCACCCCTAGGGGTCAGCCACACTTAAGTGGCAATACACTTCACTTTATCGTGCAGTTACTGCTAATACTTCATTTAGAGAATTAACATTGCTTGTTTTCACTTTTTTGATATCAGTGAAGAATTTCACTGGAAAAATATACATAAGGTTGCCAAGGATTTGTATCTTTCATCGAAGGTCGGTAGCTATCGGATGCTGACGAAGGGAAATAACCCTGAAACCCGGGTCCGTTCGTGCTACGATCACGATGAGAGGGATAACTTCCCTTGGCAAAACAAACAGGACACAGTAGTGTGTCGATAAGCCAGCTGGAGGAGATGTCTTCCTGGGGCTAAAGCAACAGTAACATCCACCCCTAGGGGTCAGCCACACTTAAGTGGCAATACACTTCACTTTATCGTGCAGTTACTGCTAATACTTCATTTAGAGAATTAACATTGCTATATATATATATATATATATATATATATATATATATATAGAGAGAGAGAGAGAGAGAGAGAGAGAGAGAGAGAGAGAGAGGTAAGCAGAGTTAGCGGTTGGAGTAACCGTCTAAGAGATAAGAATATCCATTCTGGGCATGGGTATGCAAGTACACTTTGCTCATAGGGTACAGGTAATAACTGAATAAACAAAAGTTTATCCGCAATTCCAATTTAAATAAGTAGAAAACTTTTGATCAACAACCAAACAAATTGACCAACATCAGTTAATTATATTTTAATACAAAACATAACATAACATTACATAACACTTCTTACAGCCGAAATATTCTTACGGTCTCTAGAATATTTCAGTAAGTACATCATCATGAAATTTCTACAGGTTTGGTTTTGGATAAATACTAATTAGCTCTATTTACGAAATCATAAGTACTATTTGTTTTCTAGATATATTAGCGATACCTGTTTTACTTTAGCACTAGTTTTATCCTACTACTATTTATACAACATGAAACCCCTACATAAAGAGATAACCCATAAATTGTTTCTCTAGCTCATTTGCTAGTCCACTCTTTTGCATATCAACTTCAAACTTCACACTGCAAAATGGTATGATTCTAATATATTGAGCCTTCTGGCCTCATCTCGAGGCCCTGTTCTTTCCTCTTACCTCTTCCCTTCATTTATTTTATTTTATATATTTTTTGAATTTGTATTCACTCTGATGAAGCTCCATGTACTAGATCGAATGTGCTTTAAAGATGGCGAATATTATTTTCGGAATTTTCTTTGTAAGCACCGATTGACATCGGCAGCCAAAACGGTTAGTATTTAGATGCATATGTTTGCTAGATCTAGTAGGTGGGTTACTGAACCTTTGCAGCATTTTGCTATTGTTTATATAAAAGTTATGAATTTTCAATGAGAAATCACTCATGATGAATGCCTGAAAGGACTGAAAGCACTAAATGAATAGTTCTTATCCAAATCCTGACTACCTTCTTTTTCTTAAAATATAAAATCTGTATACCACTTCCAACAATCTCTAAATACATACATATATATGTACATATGTATATGTATATGATGTATTTAGCATACAGGTAGGGGTTCACCAGGCCTCAGTTCTCAGTCCACTCTTATTCATTATAGTCCTGCAGGCCATAACAGAGGAATTCAAAACTGTGTGCCCGTCGGAACTACTATATGCTGATGACCTTGCTCTTTATTATAGAATCTTTAGCAGAATTAGAGAAGAAATTCCAGGTATGGAAACAAAACCTGGAATCAAAGGACCTTAAAGTTAACCTAGCAAAGACCAAAGTTGTTAGTAAGAAAAAAGATAAAACTCTTTCTGTCAGGTAAATGGCTCTGCTCAGTATATAGGAAGGGAGTTGGAAGAAATTCCATTTGCTGCACCCAGTATAAACTATGGACACATAAGAGATGCAGTGAAATCACAGGTAGATTACAGATGTGCAAGAATAATAAACCCTAAGAGCACACAGGACTTAGATTCTCTCAAATGCCCAGGAGGCTCTCTTGCAGTTATAGATAGTTTCTGTTACCTAGATGACCAAATCAGCAATGGTAGAGGATGTTCTGAAAGTATTGGATGGAAGAAGTTCAGAGAGCTATTAACTCTGTTGGCAACAAAAGGACTCTCTCAGAGTGAAAGGTAGACAATATGAAGCTTGTGTGTGAAAAGCTATACTCCATGATAGTGAGACATGGGCTCTGAATGCAGAAGACGTGTAGACCGGAGAGAAATTAAGGTAGTATACTCCAGTGGATGTGCAACAAAGTGCAAATGTATTGAGAGAAAAGTTGGACATAAGCAGAGTCAAATGTAGCATGCAAGAGAGAAGACTACATTGGTTTGGACATGTGATGTGTATGAATGAGGACAGCTGCATAAAGAAGTGCCAATCACTGAAAGTAGATGGTATGCATGGAAGAGGGAGACCCAGGAAGACGTGGGATGAAGTTGTAAGGACCGATCTCAGGATGTTGGGCCTCACGGAGAAATGATAATGGACCGAGATGTCTGGTGAAATGAAGTTCTTAAGAAGACCTACCCACATCAGCGAAACTGAGTTCTAGAAGCACTGTGTGTCCCACCCACACTTATGAAAATTTCTCACACACTCTACCCCAACAAACCATATTACATCTCTTCTCTTCCTCACACTTCCACTTTATGCACTAGGCTTACTTCCCACTCTGCAATCGTGTCCTCTTGGCCCTGTGCAACTGTATCATTGCTATCTGCTAGCTTCCGACCTGCGTGTTCCACCCACATACTGTTACACTGTATCATTGCATATGCCTGGCACTTTGCCACCATCTCTATCCTGTTGTCTCCCTCTCTCCTTCTCCTGCACTTCCCTCAGGTTGGGTAACCATGTATTTCCTTCCCTCAGGTTGGGTAACCACGTATTTCCTTCCCTCAGGTTGGGTAACCACGTATTTCCTTCCCTCAGGTTGGGTAACCATGTATTTTCTCCGTCTTCATTCCTGATCTCTGTCTTCATTCCTGATCTCTGTATCTCTCTCTCTCTCTCTTTCTCCAGCTAGGTAACCTTGTACCTCCTCTACAGCAAGACACCTGTTTTTGTCTCTCTACCTCACTATAACCTTTCGATATCTGACACAAGATCACCTCCTCACATGCCCCCTCCCCTCTCAAAAGAGTATTTTTTTGGTCTTGCAAGTACTTGGTGACCCTGTCAGTGCAGGTGTCACTTAAAAGCACTCAATCCACACTGTAAAGTGATTGGTATTTGGAAGGGTATCCAGCTGTAAAAACCTTGCCAAAACTGACCTTGCTTGTGCTTGTTCCACATAAAAAGCACTAAGTCCACTCTGCTGAGTGGTTGGTGTTAGGAAGGACATCCAGCTGTAAAAGTCCTGCCAAAACAGTTACAGAAGTCTGGTGCAGGCTTCTGCCTGGCCATCTCTTGTCAAACCGTCCCACCCATGCCAGCATGGAAGGTAGACATTAAACGATGATGATGATGATGGTGATAATAATGATATCTATGTATGTATGCATGTTTGTATGTATGTGTGTGCATGTGTTGTGTTTGTCTCTGTGTTTGTTGTTGTCCCCACCACCGTTTGACAACTGGTGTTGGTTTGTTTATGTCTCCATAACTTAATGGTTTGGCAAAAGAGACTGATATATAAGTACAAGGCTTTAAGAAATACATACTGGGGTCATTTCAAGGTAGTGCCCCAGCATGGCTACAGTGCAATGACTAAAATAAGCGAAAGATAAAGGATAAAAGAAAATTCCATTGTACTTACTCCACTATCATTATATATAACTCAACTCCATTGGTCACGAATGACCATGGGTGCACCTAAGAGGGTACAAGTCTGGGCGGAAAGTTGCCTCACTGACAAACACACAACCTAGGGTTGTTTTCATGGAAGACTAGCAGTCGCCCAGGCATACCAGCCTTCCCTCTTCACGCCACCAATGTTATCCAGGAGAAAGGCAAAGCTTGGCACCAGTAATGTTGCAACTCATTTCTACAGCTGAGTGAACTGGAACAATGTGAAATAAAATGTCTTGCTCAAGAACACAACATGCAGCCCGGTCTAGGAATTGAACTCACAACCTCACAATCATAAGCTTGACACTCTAACCACTGAGCCATGCACTTTCACTCATTTTATATATATATATATATATATATATAAATAAAGCAAATAAGTAACAAGGCTGTCCAGGTATCAGTGCATTACAGCCATTTCAAGCGACTCCATTTAACCAATCAATGCAAGCATTACATCAATTTGAAATAAACTGCTCTCCTTGGGTGCATACAGCTATATAGATTTCCAACATACAGGATACTCCATTGTAATTTTTTAGCAAATTTTTCATCAGTGCTAGAGATTAAAATAATTACATTGCTTCTTTTTGCTATTATTGTAGCAGAATGAATTTAGGGAAAAAATACTTAAAGCCTATTGTAATTTAGAGCAGCAGAAGAAAATAATGATGGTCAAGAAAGAAGAATGGTGATATGGCTACATTCATCATTATTCTTATCACATTCAAAAGACCCAGTGCAGCAAGTAGTCTACTTAGAATTAAAATCATTGGGAAATGACAGATAAATTCTTGCTGTTGGTGATAAATTAATTAACGTCAGATATTCTTCTCTATCCCTTTTAACTGTGACCATAAAATCAGCCTACATAAAAGAATATGTCTAAGAAGATGCTAGGAAAATGATGATATACTGAGACGAGGTGATAACCAGAAAGAGGAAGGGCAGGGGTGAATTAGAATATTATGATTATCAACTAAAAGGGGGCTAAAATGGAAAACAAAGGCGGTCACAATGAGATTTAAGTGTGGGAATTAAAAATACGGGGGGTGGGGGCTGCATCCAAACTTAGCAAAATTTATATATTGAAATATTAAAATTTAGAAAAGGATTTAAGGACCAAGTAAGAGAAGAAGGATAGATAAAACAATCTAAGCCATAAAAGTGGGGGACTTTTATATGAAATAGAAACCTCATAATGCTTCTTCCTAGCATAATGTAAAGGTGGTTATGATGTAACTATTCAACAATAACTCTATAATTAAATTCAGATATCATTTGAGTAGGAGTACACATTTTCTATTGAATCAAAACCAAAGATTAAGGGCTAAAAAAATAAGGTAAATATTTCTATAACAAGTAAACTTATTTTATAAACCTTGGAAAAAAATATTTATATAAAAATTACCAACATTAGGAAAAAATCTGAAAGGATATATGAAGGTATAAAAATACCATGTATATATGCATAAAAATATCATATATATATCGAATATTTGAAATGAGGAATAGATAGACAGCTGACAACTGATGAAGGGTCCTTTCTCTGTGTTTACTTGTCCTGTTTTCCATTTTTTTCTCATTGTTTATGTATTTCATGTTGTTTGAACCGTTGGTGACGTCCTGCACCCATATATGCATGTGTGTGTATATATATATCATCATCATCATCATCATCATCGTTTAACGTCCGCTATACACTATATATTATTTACTATTTATTATATATATCATCATCATCATCATCATCGTTTAACGTCCATTTTCCATGCTGGCATGGGTTGGACGGATTGACTGAGGTCTGGAAAGCCAGCGGCCACACCAGGCTCCAATATATATATAAGTTCATAAAAGGAAAACGACAAAAAGAACAACAACAAAAAACAACAACGTGAGGACGTGATACAGATTGTGTTACTGGATGCTCAGGAAAGGAAAGAAAGAGAGTTTGACATTTCGAGCGGAGCTCTTCGTCGGAAACAAAGGAAAGTCCAAAGAAGGGAAAGACGGAGGAAGAAAAAATTGCCAACGATATCCACGAGGTTACATTGTATATATATATATATATATATATATATATATAGAGAGAGAGAGAGAGAGAGAGAGAGAGAGAGAGATATATATATATAGAGAGAGAGAGAGAGAGAGATATATATATATATATATATATACATACATATATATATATACATATATGTATATATACATATATACTATATATTATTTTCTATTTATTATATATATATATATATCATCATCATCGTCATCATCATTTAATGTCCGTTTTCCATGCTAGCACGGGTTGGACGTTTTGACTGATGTCTGGAGAGTCAGCGGCTGCACCAGGCTCCAATCTGATCTGGCAATGTTTCTACAGCTGGATGCCCTTCCTAATGCAAACTGCTCTGAGAGTGTAGTGGGTGCTTTTTACATACCACCGGCACTGGAGCCAGTCAGGGGATAATGGCATTGGCCACGTTCGGATGATGCTTTTTATGTGCCATCAGTACAGGGGCCAGTCAGGCAGTCCTGGCATCAATTGCATTTGGATAGTGCTTTTTATGTGCCACTGGCATGGGAGCCAGTCAGGGGGTACTGGCATCAGCCACGTTTGGATGGTACTTTTTACATGCCAACGGCACGGGAGCCAGTCAGGGGACACTGGCATCGACCATGTTCGGATGATGTATTGATCATGTTTGGATGATGCATTGACCATGTTCGGATGATGCATTTTACGAAATGACATATATAGTGCAATTATAAAATATAAATAAATATAAATACCATATTTTATTATATTATACCATGATTACTGTAGAGAGAAGTTACAAACTCCTTCACAATCTATAGAAATTATACCAGTATGTATGAAGGTATATAGATATACAAAATACAATAATATATAAGATAAAAGAACAAATAAAATTAAATTAAAATGAATAAAAGGAAAAAATATTTGTATAAAATTTTGATAAAGAATTTATAAAATGAAAAAATAGAAATAAAGATAAAAATTTTACATTTCAAATGCCATAAAATATATACCAGATATAAAAAGAGATAAAAGATAAAAAATAAGGTTAAGTCAAGGTATTCATAACAAAAGCTAATTATAAAATAAACAAAATAAGATAAAGATACCATTGGAAATGGTTTTATAAAATATTTGTAAAATATATTGTTACAGGCACAAATGTATGTAGAATCATAACAGTTCCTAGAGGGTATATAATATACTTAAGGGAGGTGTAAGATCTGGTAATCCATTGTAAATATACTTATTATGACTGATAAGGAAGAAAATCTTGGAACCAAAGGGGAAATAGTGTAATTTAAGTATAGGAGGAATGCAGATTAAACAGGTAGGGGTTATAAGAGGGAAATATTATGTATAATTCCATACAATAGAGGGTATGTTATGAAAGATATGACACCCCAGATAATTTCTGCCACCAAATCATAGTATGATATATATAATATTATTTGTTTCTAAAATATTTGAAGGTACAGGTGATCTTATGCATACAAGATACTCTAAAGTCTAATCTATTATTAATTAGGTTATTCTTATCTCTATACTTAAAAACTTTATAAATTTCCATACAACATAGTTTGCATCCATATTGGCTATCTTTGTATGGCTGAGCTCCCTGTACTATATCCTATTTAAGGATAAATTTACTATTGCTATCTCTAAGTTCCCAGATTTTACTAGATAATGATGTACTGTTAGCTTTACGTCTAAGTCAAAAAGATGAAAGATGGTTATTAAGCCACTTCTTCATATTTATCGAGCACTCGATGTAAATAAAGTTACAAGTTTCAGTCCTTACTGTACATTTGTAAACAACACTTTGGGCTAAACAACAACCTAATAACAGGCATTGTGATCTTACCCTACAATTGCTATTATTATTATTATTATCATCATCATCATCATTATTATTAATAGTAGTAATACTTCTATCATTTATAGTATCATTCAAATTTGTTGTAGTATTATCAGGTGTTGTGTCAGTAATACCTGAATTATTATATCTAGTGGTACCACTGTTTATATTAGTTCTATTGTTCTGGATTCCTATATATCCACTATTATTTTCATCATTACAGGGGTTTTAAACACTATTGACAATATTATTATTACTAATCCCCTAAGCTAATCTTATATTTCTTCTGTTAGATCAGGCTATAATAGTACTTATATTGGGAAGAGTGGAATATGAGATTCTGATTGTCTTACGGGAGATTTTATTGTACTTATGAGAAGCTGGGAACTTTTTTTCTAAAACTGCCATAAATTTATTGTATATATTAGTAGATATAGCATAGTTAAAAGGAATGCTATACCAGTTTAGTTAAAAGGAATGTTATACTAGACTACATTATTATTTCTCGAATTCTTATGTTTATGAAAGTGGATCCTATCAATTCTTCTAATACCTTTAGAACTCTCTATTTGATTATTAACTATGGTCTCATTATCGGTATTTATGTTATCATGAGATCAGGCTCCATTCATCTCAATCATATCCATACTATTATTATATATATTAGACATTTTATCGTCCGTAGATTCTATTTTCTTATTGTTATATATCTTATTCATTGATTTAATAGGTATGTTAGAGCTATCCTAGTAGGTCTATCTGCTTGGCTATGTGGGCTATTGTTCCTATTTTCCCTTCTATTTTCATTACAATTCCTAGTAGGTATCTAACTTTCTGAATTAAGGAAAGCAATCTCCAGATTATAACCTGCTTTAGAAAGAGCAGAGTTATAGGAGAGGATGAATTAAATATATCCCTACTGATTTTAATACATTAGGGGGATGATTAGAGGATTTGTTCACATACCTAGTAACTTCATCCAGTTTTCTATAGGGGTAATATAAGCCAGAGTTTATATCTAAAGTAGTGTCTAAGAAGTTAGCTACCTTCCTGCCGTATTCAAAAGTGAGTCCTAGGTTAAAGATTTTGAAGAATTTTCTGATTTTTTTCTGCATTCTTTCTATGACGGTTTTCCTATTACTAGGTATAATGAACAAAGCATCATCCCTATAAAGACCACCCTGCAGTTCAGGGATTTCACTACTAAGACACTTTAAGAGATATGCACCAACCAAATCAATAATCTGGGCCAAGTCACTTGAACCCATAGCAATATCAAAATTATTAACCTACCCTCAAATTCTATGATAGCTTTCCTAGCTAAAAGAATAATATCTATTTTGATCCTAGTTGTAAGAGAATAGGGGAGATGCTAAAATAATAACTTATGATATCAAAATGTATAAACAAGTAATTACTTACATTTTCAGTAGATGTGAAACTGTATTACTTCATCAGTATTGCACCATAATTTAAGAGATGAATTAGGAATTATTAGGGGTAATATCATATCAAGAATAGATTTACTAAGTCGACCAATATCTGATTTAGTCGGGCAAATAAGTTTGAAGGATTGTCATGAAAATTCCTTTTGTGGTCTTTGAGTATATATATAATATACTATGAGTCTTTGTGTCTATATATACAAAGACTCATTCTTTTACTTGTTTCAGTCATTTGACGGTGGCCATGCTGGAGCACTGCCATAAGGGTTTTTAGTTGAAGAAATCGGCCTCAGGACTTATTCTTTATAAGTTTAGTACTTATTCTATTGGTCTCTTTTTGCTGAACCACTAAGTTATAAGGATGTAAGCACACCAACATCGGTTGTCAAGCAATGATAGGGGGGGGACAAACACAGACACAAAGATACATACATAAATATATACATATACATATATATATCAACCCATGCTAGCATGGAAAGTGGACGTTAAACGATGATGATGATGATGATGATATATATATATATATATATATATATATATATATATATATATATATATATGAGGGGTGTATGAAAAGTTTTGAACCTAACCTAGAAACAGGGCTGCTAAGTAGCTGAAACAATTTTTTCTGGTTAGTACAGTCTTTTCGGGGTATTCTTGCTCATTTTCATGATTCTGATATTTTAATTTTTTTTGCTGCAGATTTTTGAATAAACAAGTGTTGAGGTTACAAGGAAAATGGAGAAAACTGAGTATCGTGCTGTCATGAAGTACCTTCATTTGAAAGGCATAACTCCATCAGAAATCCATGAAGATATGGTGAGAACCTCCTTCATATGCAACAATCAAACACTGGGTAAATGAATTCCAGCATGGCAGGGAGAGTGTGGAATATGATCCAAGACCAGAGAGACATCCAACTGCAACCACCAAGGACAACCTTGACCTTGCTCTTGGTATGATAATGCAAGATCGCCAAATATCATATTGTCAGATAGCTGAGAGACTGGGCATTTCAACTGAAAGGGCAGACAACATTGTGACAAAAGAACTTGGGTTCTCAAAGGTTTCTACAAGGTGGGTCCCTTGCCTTTTGACTCCTGAACAGAAATGCACCAAGTGCACTTTGTCCACGAGCAATCTGGAACTGTTTAAAGCCGATGAAGTGAATTTTCTGGCTTGCTTCATTACTATGGACGAAAGTTGGATTCATCACTACCAGCCTGAAACCAAAGAACAAGCAAAGCAGTGGAAGCACACATCCTCTCCTACCCCAAAGAAGGCCAGGGTCATTCCTTCAGCTGGCAAGGTTGTGGCGTCAGTTTTTTTGGATTTTCAAGGTGTCTTGCTGATCTATTAACTTGAAAAGGGTCACACCATGACAGGGCTGTATTATTCTCAGCTACTGAAACACCTCCAAGAAGCAATCAAAGAAAAAAGGCCGGGAATGCTCACCAGGGGAGTCCTTTTTAATCACGACAATGCTCCAGCCCACACCTCTGTGGTTGCCATGGCAACAATTCATGATTGTGGATACGAGCTTGTTCCCCATCCGCCTTACTCGCCAGACTTAGCCCCCTCTGACTTTCATCTATTCCCAAAAATGAAAAAAGCCCTGGCTGGTCGCCATTTTGCCAGTGACAATGACGTCATAGATGCTGTAGGAAGTTTCTTGGAGTCTCAAACAAAAGAGTTCTTCTACACCAGGATAATAGCACTTCAGCACCACTGGAGAAAGTGTTCAGCCATCGAGGTGGACTATGTTGAAAAATAAATCATCAGAAGTCTTGTACTATGTTTTGTTTTTTTGAGGCTCAAGACTTTTCATACACCCCTCGTGTATATACAATAGGCTTGTTTCAGTTTCTGTCTACCAAATCCACTCACAAGGCTTTGGTCAACCCTAAGGTGCCGTGCAGTGGGACTGAACCTGGAACCATGTAGTTGGGAAACAAGCTTCTTACCACACAGCCATGTCTTTGTGAGTAACACTTTAGTATTTGAAGCTGTTGTATTTGTTCCAATTTATAAGATTTACTAGCTGACCCTCTGCTGTCAAAAAATGACGGCTAATTGTAGTATTTTATATATAAATAAGGTACATAATAATCACACATACATAGTTACATACTTCCTTTGTACACGCACACACATATACTCACACAAAGTTGAAATGCTATTTGATTTTTCTTTTCAGTGTTGAATGTTCACTCACACATACAAACATTCACATACCTCCCTTTTTACATAAACACACATATACTCACACAGAGTTGAAACGCTGTTTGATATCTTTTTCACCCCTTCCTTCCTCATTCATCTATCACCCCTTCCTTTCTCACTCATATGTTGTGATGGAGAAAGACACAAGTGTATTATTATAGTAGATACTTTCTGAATCATTAGACACAAGCTGGAGTTGTTCTGTTCACTTTTTGCATTTGTCTCATAATGCTTAATGAAATAGTTTTCTAAATTATCCAACAGTGTTTCTACTCTCTTCCTATAACAGTGTCTCTACTTAGTTCTGTTTGCTTTCTTTTCTTATCTTATATACAATAAAATGCAATGAATCTGTCATGCTGGACAAGGGAAACTAAACCAATAAACGGAGTGGGAGTGAGTGACAGTCAGAGATGCTAAATGCAGGTGAACTGTAATGAGATGTTTTGCTCTAAAGTCGTTGGTATTTCAATTAAATAAAACTAAATTGTTATTGTAAATTATATTTATTTTATCAATTTCATACACACACACACACACATATAAATATATATGAAATTAAATATTAAACTCTTTTGTTTTCAAAGTATTATAGCTCAAGTGATGGTTGGGCTCAGAAAGCGTGCAAAAAGATGAAATTGTCACTGGAGCCTATTCTATGTGAAGTTGTGATAAGTTAGATTTTGTTGATCACATGGGTAATATTCAAGCAAATTGCAATATCAGATATAGTGATTGGATTGCTGAAAATTCCTGCTACACTCCCATTGTTTTGATGCACCATTTTCTATCATTAATAGAGCCGTCTGAATTTTTGACGACACAGGTATGCTTGTAGATTATATAATGTTTATAAGATGGTAATTATTGCACTAAAAGTATAACTTAGCTCTTATATCATTATAACTAAGATAGTATATGAAAATTAATTTGTACAAGGCAGCTATCACTAACAGACATGCTAACTTTATCCTATTTGAATGATGCAATTTTATGAATATAAATGAATAATAAAATGCAATGAGATTTTTTTATGAAGAATAACTTATTAAATCTCACCAAAAATTACTGAAATATAGAATTTGAAAAGTGTGCTTTTTTAATGAATTTTCTTAGGGAATAAAATCAGAAATCTGAAATACTACTTACAGATTGATCATAAGCTCTATATGTACAACGTAATTCCCCTGTAAAAGCATCCCACAAATGGACTGGATTATTTTTGGATGTACTAGCTAAGCTACAAAGACAGAAAGAATTATAAAAATATTGTTAGTGAAAAAAAAATCATAATTCAGAGAATATATTTTTATTTATACATCACTAAAAACAATAATGGAGTTGAACTCTCTAGAGAGAACAATGGATTATGGTATTAACCCAACTAGATCCACTTAGCTTCAATATTGTTAAATCATAAACTGACTGAAACTATTTTAAGCAAACATGAAGTCCAAATTTATTCATTCAGTAGTGTAAGTTTGATTATGAGTATCCACAAATAATAATTATGAAATACCCATACAACAAATCACTGAATGATACTGCTGCTGCTGCTAGTGCTACTACTACTACTACTACTACTACTACTACTACTACTACTACTACTACTACTACTACTACTAACTTGTGTTCCTAAATGAACATTAGCAATACCACTTAGCCAGAAATAAGAATTGTATGAACCAAAACATTACATTTTTTTCTTCTCTTCAATGCATTTATTGTAATCAAATAACTGGTCAATTAAATAATACTTTTATATTTCTCAAAAGGAACAACAAATTACACTTAAAAATACAATTATTTTCCATAAATGTTCCACAAATTTTTATCAAATTCCTTTTTTAGTAGTTTTTTTTACCAGTATAAAATCATGACTGATTGTTAGCCCAAATAGCAAATATTCAGAAAATGAGTTCTATTGGAATACCTCATGGTACAATGTTACGGTATCAATTCAGAAACAAAGGAATCAGTCTACAGTCTAAAATGCTCACCAACAAGTGTCTGGATAAGCTGATGACATTCCTGGATACCAGCAGTAGTCATAAATTGTTCCTGATTCAAACATCTTCAGGACTGCATCCTATGAAATAGAAAATATTACCAAAGATAGTCATTTTTTTAATCTTCATAATATCTTTATATCTTCAAAATAGTTTTTGTGTGTGGCAGATGCACACATGCAATAAACACCAAAGATGTACAGAAAACAGATTCCATCAAATGCCAGGGAAAAACTAGAAGTAGTTGATAGCTTCCATTACTTAGGTGATCAAGTTAGTAGTGGGGGTGGATGCTCTGAGAGTGTAGCTGTTAGAATAAGAATAGACTGGGCAAAGTTCAGAGAGCTCCTACCTCTGCTGGTGACAAAGGGCTTCTTACTCAGAGTGAAAGGTAGACTGTATGATGCATGTGTGCAAACAGCCATGCTACATGGCAGTGAAACACGGCATGCAGCTGCCGAGGACATGCATAGGCATGAAAGAAATGAAGCCAGTATGCTCCACTGGATGAGTAATGTCAGTGTGCATGCACAACAGAGTGTAAGCACCCTGAGAGAAAAGTTGTACATAAGAAGCATCAGATGTGGTGTGCAAGAGAGACAACTGTGCTGGTATGGTCATGTGTTGTGTATGGATGAGGGCAGCTGTGTGAAGAAGTGTCACACCCTAGCAGGTGAGTGAACCTGTGGAAGAGGTAGATCCAGGAAGGTATGGGATGAGGTAGTGAAGCATGACCTTCAAACATTGGGCCTCACAGAGGCAATGACAAGTGACCGAGACTTTGGAGATATGCTGTGCTTGAGAAAACCTGGCTAACTGAGAGAGATCATGGCCAATGCCAGTGTCACATAACTGGCCCATTTAAAAGTACTCTTCAATCATCGGGCAATATGCTGTGCTTGAGAAGACCTGTTGAGTCAAGTGAAATCGTAGTCATGGCCAATGCCAGCGCTGCCTGACTGGCACCTGTGCCGGTGGCATGTAAAAAGCACCATTTGAGTGTGGTTGATGCCAGTGTTCCCTGACTGACTCCTGTACTGGTGGTACATAAAAAGCTCCCACTACACTATCAGAGTGGTTGGCGTTAGGAAGGGCATCCAGCTGTAGAAACCTTGCCAGATCAGATTGGAGCCTGGTGCAGCCTCCTGGCTTGCTAGTTCTCAGTCAAACCATCCAACCCATGCCAGCATGGAAAGTAGACGTTAAATGATGATGATAATGATAATGAATGGTACATTTAATCCTGGATGGTAAACTTAATCTTGGGTATCAGACTCAATCCATCACTTGCTTCAACAGCACCACCTGGCTTTTTCAGTGCCTTTAACAGAATCCTGTCTGTTGCAAGCATTTGGAACAAGCCTCTAGTTTGAAGATACCCTTTTTCCTCTTACTAGTCTCAGAGGCTCTGTAGAGGGTCATGGACACTGCTTTCCCTCTTGGCTAAAAATAAAAAATTTTTAAAAATTTACATCCTACCTTGTATACACACTTCCAGTCAGTTCTGATCATATTTTGTGGTAGTATTGCTGTCACTATCAATTGTATCAATATCATCATTTTAGGTCAAATTTTCATGCCATCATGAGTTTGATGCCCAAGTCAGTGACTTATTTAGAGTTACTACCCTCTTAGGTAAGTTGGAGAACTGCATCTTGACTGCATGTTGCAGTTTGGTATTATCATCATTATCATTATAACATATGAGCTTGAATTAGGCAGGCCAAAAGCACAATATTTTACTAATAATTTTCACTATTATTATCATTGTTAATCTCACACTGCTGTTATTTAAATGTAAGAGAACGTAGTCATCATCATCATCATTTACATCCACTACTCTTACTGGCATGGGGTGAACAGATCATCTCAGTTTTATGCAAAGTTATTGCCCTGATGGATGTGTCAGTAGACCACAGCTTCCTCAGACATCTCAGTCTACAGTTAGATGTCTTTCATAACACCAACCACTTTACAGAGTGTACTGGGTGCATTTTATCAAAGCATCAGCAACTAGACAGGTTGTCATGCACTAGAGAAGACTAAAAAGTCCTCTCAAGTACATATTGTCACTGTTTGATTTGCCTATGACTTTACAGCATGTACAGAGTGCATTTTATCATGCATTGATTCTAGTGAGATCATCTTATGACTCATCAGATTATAGTGAGAGAGAAAATAGAAGAGATGGTGACGGCAAAAGCTGACTTAAGATGAGGTACTGAGGAAGTTTTAAATATGGGAGGAACAAATTTACTATTGTTAGAAGTTGGTAGAGATGGAAGAAAGAGAAGAGACAGTGCAGAGAAAAGTAGTAGAAGAAAACCAGGGGTTAGAGAGAGATGAATAGAGGAAGTAAATAGAAGTTGGTAAGATGAATAAAGGAAGATTCAGTGCTATTTTGTGAACAAGTGAGGTAGTGGTGGAGGTGCATGATAGAGAGGAAAAGAGGGTAACAAAGAAACAGAAAAGCCACACAGAAAGAGTCAGTGAAAGTAAGAGGCAGGAGGCTGCTGTAGAGGAGGTGAGAAATAGAGGAAGAGTCTAATGAGTGCATCTATCTCAGTCACCCTTGTTTTATTATGCTGGCACATGAGTGCAGGTCTTCTTACACACTATTTGTTATCAACTAACACAGTCTTTTATCATCTCCCTCATGAGATGCAAAACTTTCAGATCAATCTTCACCTTTTTGTCCCAAGTCTTCTTTGGCAGCCCTCTTTTTTTTACAGATACCATCCACTTTTAGTGTGCATCATTTCTTTATACATTTGTTCTCCATATGGATCACATGTTCTCACCAGTGCAGACTTTTCTTTTGCACACTACTTCTGATTCCTCTTATATTCAGTTTTTCTCTCAATTCATTTGTTTTCCATTGTTCATACTTGCTAATAGTATACATCTAGCAGAACATGTTCACTTCATTTCTTTCTAGCATTTGGTGGTCCTCAGCATTTATGGGCTCTTGTCTTACAACTATGTAGCATCACACTTCATACACAAGCATTGTACAATTTGCCCTTTGCTCTGAGCTTTATATGACTTATTTTTACTGTACCATTATTGCATACTGAGTATGGTAGCAGAATCTTGTCTTATCTCCTACTTACTAATGCTTTAGTTTTTCAAATTTTATTCTTGATTTTAGGTTTTGCTTGTGCAACTGGAATTTCTTCTCTAAATTTATTACAAGTTTGGCAGGAGATCTTAATAATCAGCATTTAGAAGTTCTCATGGACATCTGACCTTAAAATCCTTTTATTGCCTGGAGGACTATAATTTTAAAAAATGAGCTGCAGATTGACCTCAGATGAACTCCTACTTCAAAATTAATTCATCAGTGAATTCATAATTTATCACTGAATTCATTGCTGACTATCTCCTTATTAACTGCACCACTATATATGGATTGTGTGGCTCTCAAAAGCCATACAACTTTTCCTAACTTCCTCAGTGACTACCAGATTTTACAGTGTGGAAGCCTGTCAAAGGCTTTCTATACATCAACAAAAAGGAGGTATAGAAGATTAGTTTTGGTTCAGTACTTCTAGAGTTTTCTGACTGAGAATACTTCTTCCTAGCACAAAACTTAACTGTCTCATATATACTTATTTTCTACCTCATCAACTGAGTTATAACTCTTTCCATGAATTTCTTTACCTGATCTAACAATTTAAAACCTTTGTAGTTACATAACTCTTGAGCATCTCTTTTGTAACAGTTAACAATACTGCTGCTATGCCAGTCCTTGGATAGCACACCTTATACTACCTAATTTACTATGTGGGTAACTCATTCATATCCTACTCAACCAAATATCTTCAGCATCTTGGCATTAATTCCTGATGGACCAGATGCCTTCCGTGCCTTCTTATCTTTAAATGCTCTAACTACTATACTGCTGTCAACTTGAAGTGTTTAAATGAAAACAGTAAGAGAAACCTTACAAGACCATTTTCGGCTAATGATGAAATTAAATCAGAACTGTTATTAAAAAGCTTTTTAGTTGATTATTTTACTGATCCCTAGACCAAACAACACATTTTACACAAACATAAAAATATGTTTAAACAGAAGACAAAAAGAAATGGTGTATAGTGAAGCCTGATACTAAATATTACATAAAAATGTAATCAAGCAGAGAGAATACAGTTGAAAAGAGAATACTAGTCTGGTGGAAAAATAATGAGACAGATAAGCTCAATAACAAAGTTATTCTCAGTGACTGAAAAGAACGTAATCATGCAAGATTCTGAAGGGACAAACAGATCTCTATGCAGCCAGTCCCAAGATATGGAAAAAATGCTTTAAACATCAGATTCAATACCTTTAAAATAAAGTATGCAGAATATTAGTATCAACCGAATTAACAGATAGGGTAAAGAATTGACTAAAAAAGTGAGACTTTAAGAGAACATTTAATCTATGAAGTGTAAATACAAAAAATTAAAAATTATGAAGGTAAATTAATTCGTCACACTAGCACAAAGTTAGAAATTCATAATGGATGAGTATGCAATTGAACCATACTTTTTTTATGTATCCAACAGGGATGAAAGACAAAATCAGCTCCAATGGAATTTGGACTCAGAACATATAGGGATAGATGCTATATTGAAATACAAACAGCATGACACTCAGATGCTGTAGTTGTAAACCTTGATTTAGTCTATGATCAATGGCATTCCAGTCATGACCACACATTTTTCCTAGCACTGTTCACCTAGAACCACATTATCTAATGTATTCCTCTTTTCTAAGATGGTAAGGTATGCTGTGAAAGAGATTTGTCAACTATTTCAAGTAGACTAAACAATATACACAATACACAGTCATTCAGTTGCTGTAGTTGAAAGTAATGATAGCAGAGTATCCTATCTATTGTTACCTCAGTGACATACTCACTGAAAGAGAAACCAGTAATAAACTAGTGGTCATAGTTCAAAAGGATGGAAGATGCAACTTGCCATCAAAACATTTCATGAGGTATATGTAAGATGTGAGGTGAAAATGCAGAGAATCTGCAGGAATTGTAGAGAAATCATAACTATGATCTTTTAGATGTTTTGATATTAACTTTTAAAAATGGATGAGTGTAAGTTAATTATTTAAAAAATTTGGAAAATTAAAGCAATTTAAGCCAATGTCACAGCCTCTCTGATAAGAAGATGTATACAAAATGGATAATACACAGATGAAATGATACAGGGCTGAGATGTATGGAGAATTGTAAACTAAGCTCATCCAATCAGAATGGTATGAGGAAAGAAATCCAAATGAACTCTATGCAAAGCAAAACAATAAATAAATCGATAAAATTCAATGAAAAAGTGAGAAAAAATGTTGCATGAAATTTTCTTTCCTTTAAAATGAAAATATCAAGCAGATAAACAATGAAATGAAAGATATACTTGCAATTGGCGGTAAATTTTGTGTTTCTCTATTATAAATCTTCTCTGGTAAATTGAACAATCTCAAACATTGGTCTTCACTATTGGTCAATATACATGAACCATCAGGAGCCCTGACATTAACAACCAAAATTAATAAAATCATCTTTAATGAGTCTTTCAACTATTTTACTTTTATATGACAGCATACAAAGAAAAACTCAAACAGAGCACAGAACTTACAACAAAATAAAAGCTATAAAATTTATACATACATATATAGTTTACTGTTCTATTATCAGTAGGATCAACAAAAGAAGGACTCCATCCAGTGATGGATAAATATCATTTAATATACACGTTATTTAAATATGAGCTACTAACAGTTTCATGCTGTAGAAACACAATAGTTCAGCAGATTTATACATCATTCTTCCTGTCTCCAAGCAATCCTTCAGGCTCAGGTACACATGACTGGTCTTATTTGAAAAAACAAGAAAGGATACTGGTCTAAGAGAAAAAATGAGAAAAGGCAAGAGGAAGGTGAATGCAAAAGGTAGAATTTAGAAAATCAGAATGAGAAAACAAAAAAAAAGCTGAATAAAAATGGAAAAAGAAAGAAAGGAAAGAAAATCAAGAGTTTTGTCTCCTATCTCCATCGAAATCAGAATTAGTATAACAGGAATAGAATAATTCAACAAAGAGGAGGCCAAAATCTGTGAGACAGCATGCATAATCTGGAGAGGGTAGTATCCTCCAGTTCAACAAAAGAAATTTGTTCATGTGCTTGCATTTGCTAAAAATCTTGGGTCTGGAATTAGGTAGTGGTGGAATTCTTAGATCTAAAAAAAGGGTGAGATCTTTCGGCTACACATAGCTTGCTTCTCTTTAATCCATTTATATATGGCATGGATTTCTCCACAATGCTCCACTTGCAGTTGGTCTTCAGATCCAATGTATGATGAACCAACTTAGTAGCTTTATTTTTCTTCATGTGTTGGAAAGAAGACTGATGGTTAGTGTATCTTCTTTTAAAATTGCCTTTGCATAGACAAACATAATTTTTCTTTTGTATTTTGTTATTCTGGAGTACTTCTGTGACTTCAGCTTCATAAATGATCTAGTTTATCAAGCATGCCTGACTAAGTGGGCAAGTTTCTGGGTCTCAGTACTTAAAACTAGGAATAGGCTCTTGGCCTGGCTTGTGAGTGATAATGTCCTTCATATTGGGGCAGCAACTGCATGAAATTTTCACCAAATGCCTATTAAAAATTTTCCTGTATTTTATAGTTTACTGGGAAATGCTTATCTAGTAATTCCAGGAATTTTTTGCCTCTATTAGTCTTAACATTCAAATAGAAAGGGGAGCAGTGAAACATTAATATTCTAGGTTTATTTTTAAGTTTCATATTTTGAATTGTTGGGTTGTAAGATATATTATCTTTGAAGTTACTGTTAGCTAGGGCATTATTGTAGAAGAGGGCTGCTTTGTCAAATATTTCCTTAGAAGAGGAGAGATTAGATATTCTATTACTGAAGTTGGTTATTAGGTTTTTAAACTCTAAGTTGGGTGAAAGGACTGTTTATGTATATACATGAGTTTCTCATTCAGTTTATGATAGGGTTTATTAGAGTACAACTTTAGGGAAACACCTAAAAATCAGCTTTTAACAGATTAGTGGTTACAGTAATTCTGATGCCTCATTGACTAAAGGTATATATAACATTTTTTTCTAAATTTATTAAGTGTATGTATACCCAGGTCATCATGGAGAAATCCATACCATATGTAAATAGATCATAGAGATGCAAGCTATATGTAGCTGAAGGATCTCACATTCTTTTTACATCTAAGAATTCCACCACTACCTAATTCCAGATCCAAAATATTTAGCAAATGGAAGCACATGGACAAATTTCTTTTGTTGAACTCGAGGACACCCTGCCCCAAACTAAGTACACTGTCTCACAGACTTTGGCCTCTTTCCTGTGGAATCATTCCATTCCTGCTATACTAATTAGGATTTCAATGAAGAAAGGGGACAAAACTCTTGGTTTTCTTTTTTTACTTTCTTTTTTCGTTTTTATTTATCTTTAGTTTTCTCATTCCGATTTTTTAAATTCCACCTTTTGCATTCACCTTCCTTTTGCCTTTCCTTATGTTTTCTCTTAGACCAGTATCCTTTCTTGGTTTTTCAAATAAAACTGGCCATGTGTATCTGAGCCTGAAGGATTGCTTGGAATGATACATAAATCTGCTGAACTATTGTGTTTCCACAGCATGAAACTGTTAATAGCTCATATTTAAATAATGTGTATATTAAATAATTGTGGCTGGCAACTTCAATGGGCATGTTGGGCAGCATTCCCATAAATTCCATGGTTGACTGGTAGTTATGGCTTTAACACCAGAAATGAGGAAGGTACAAGGCTACTCAAGGTTTGTGATGCAAATGATCTCATGATCTGTAACACTAACTTTAGAAATCCAGCCAGCCACCTAATTATTTATCAGTTTGGTGGGAATATAAACCAGGTTAATTACCTCCTCACCAGGCAAGGAGACAGGCTGATGCTCACAAATGCAAAGTCTTTCCCGGGTGAAGAGTGTACACCCCAATATAGGCTACTAGCTAATGACTTCAGAATTAGAGCTAGAGACACTGAAAGACATAAACCATGCTTGAAAAGATTATGATAGCTCAAAGATCCAGCAAATCAACAAACATTTAGACATTCTACTGGAAGCCTCTGATGATAGAGAGGAGGAGGAGGGAGGGACATATATAGCTTAGAGGACAACTGGAAGTTCCTGTGGGATAATTTACTGGGTGCCACTGACCAAGTCTGTGATTGGTGCAAAGTTCCAGCCAGGCTGAGGGTGACTTGGTGGTGGAATAAGGTGGACAGTTTTATAAACGCAAAGAGACAGGCCTGGAGGGACTAGAAAAACGGCGGAAGCAAAGCATTATATCAGGGAGCCAGAAGAAGTGGCTTGTTAGAGTTGTTCTAGCCATGTATAGTGATGCTGTCAGTAAGGTGAGAGTTGGCCTTGAATACAGTGATAAATTTAACATAAAAGGTTGGAGTACACCAGGGATCGGTTCTTAGTCCAATCACTGGAGAAGTTCTGGGTTAGGAAGCAAAACCTGGAATCAAAGGGCCTTAAAGTTAACTTAGCTAAGACTAGAGTTGTTGTTAGCAAGAAAGGAGAGAAGACTCTCATTCCGGCTGGTAAATGGTCCTGTTCAATATGTAGGAAAGGAGTGTGAAGTAATTCCATTTGCTGCACTAAGTGTAAGCCATGGACGCATAAGAGATGTGGTGGAATCATGGGTAGGTTATCAGATAAGGTTGCTTTCGTGTGTTGCAGATCTGCAGGAACAATAAGTACTAAGAGCACAAGGGACTTAGACTCTCTCAAATGCTCAGGAGACTCTCTTGAGGTAGCAGATAGTTTCTGCTATTTAGGTGACTAAATTAGTAATGGTGGTGGATGCTCTGAAAGTATTGTTTCTAGAATAAGAATAGGATGGAGGAAGTTCAGAGAACTACTACCTCTGTTGGCAGTAAAAGGATTCTCTCTCAGAGTGAAAGGTAGATCATATGATGCTTATGTGAGAACAGCTATGTTACATGGTAGTGAGACATAGGCTCTGACTGTGGAGGACATGTGTAGACTGGAGAAGAATGAAGGTAGTGTTCTGTTGGATTTGCAACATCAGTATGCATGACTGACAAAGCACGACTGTGTTGAGAGAAAAGTTGGACATAAGAGGGATTAAATGTGGTATGCAGGAGAGGAGAATGCGTTGGTTTGGACATATGGTGTGTATGAGTGAAGACAGCTGTATAAAGAAGTGCCTGTCACTGAAAGTGGATGGTACCTGTGGAAGAAGTACCCAGGAAGACATGGGATGAAGTGATGAGGACCGATCTTAAATTGTTGGGGCTCACAGAGGAAATGACAATGGACCAAAATGTTTGGTGATATGAGGTTCTAGAGAAGACCCGTCCACAAAACTGAGTGCTAGAAGAATTGTGCCCCACCCACATGTCACAACACACTTCCTATTCATATACTATGATTGTTTTCCAATCCTCTTTCTTGCCCTCACTTCCCTGCTGACTGTACCGCTGCACCCCCCCCCCCAATAACCCCCCCCCATTTTTCTACCCAGGTTCTATGCTCAGATCCTTGTTACTTATTAGTATACTCTAGCACAACACCATCTCTCTTCTATTCTCTCTTACATTTTTGCTGTTTCCTACTCTCTCTCTCTCTCTCTTGGTCACTCTCTCTCTCTCCCTTGGTCACTCTCTCTCTCTCCTTCTCTTGTTTTTCCTCTGACTAGGAAACCAAGTATCTCCTTTACATCAGCACACTTGTTTCTGGCCTATTTCTTGTACATCTCTCACACTGGGTAACCATGTACCTCCTCTATAACAAGACACCTATTTCTGCCTCTCTATTTCTCAGTTATACTCTAACCTTTCATCATCTGTTAATAGATCACCTCCTCTAATGCCCCCTCTGTTGTGATATGACACCTACTTCTGTCTCTGTTACACTCTAACCTTTCATCCTCTGACACAAGTTCCCCTTCTCAAATGCCCCTGCCCTTCTCTTAATTCCTTGTCATGTGAGTTACTTGGTTACTCTGGCAGTGCTGGTGCCACGTTAAAAGCATCCAGTTCACACTGTAACATGGTTAGCATTTGGAAGGGCATCCAGCTGTAAAAATCATGCAAAAACAAACCTTATCTGTGCTAGTGCCACATAAAAAGCAGAGTTCACTCTGTGAAATTGTTGGTGTTAGGAAGGGCATCCAGCCATAAAATCCCTGCCAAAACAGACAGTAGCCTAGGGTAGCTTTTCTACCTGGCCGGCTCCTGTCAACCGTCCTAATCATGCATGCATGGAAGATGGACATTAAATGATGATGATAAAATATATGTATATATAGTTGCAGGTGTGACTGTGTGGTAAGAAACTTGCTTTCCAACCATATGGTTCCGGGTTCAGTTCCACTGTGTAGCACCTTGGGCAAGTGTCTTCTACTATAGCCCTGGGCAGACCAAAGCTTTGTCAGTGGATTTGGTAGACAGAAATTGAAAGAAGCCCATTATATGTGTGTGTGTGTGTGTGTGTGTGTGTGTGTGTGTGTGTGTGTGTGTGTGTGTGTGTTTGTGTGTCTGTGTCTATCCCCCCACCATTGCTTGACAACTGATGTTGGTGTGTTTACATCCCTGCAACTTAGTGGTTTGGCAAAAGGGGCCGATAAAATAAGTGCTAGGCTTACAAAGAATAAGACCTGGGGTCGATTTGTTTGACTAAAGGCAGTGCTCCAGCATGGCCACAGTCAAATGACTGAAACAAGTAAAAGAATAAAAGAATAGAAGAATATATATATATATATATATATATATATATATATATATCCAAAAATTAACAACAAAACTACAAAGGATTCTGCGGTACATGTGTTTCAAGCTTTACATGTGTATAATATAATATGTGTATAATTTACAATGTAAAGCTATCCTCAGCCGCAAAATTATTTCTCTCCTAGGAAATTATACCACCTCGGCGTTGAAGTAGGAAGAAAGGTGTGATGTAAGAGGTGAAGATCCTTTCGGTAGTCTGTATAGTACTATATCTCGTATAATCCTCCACCCAGACATAATCTCTCCGGTCCTCCGAAAACCTTCCATACCTTGCCATGATTCAGTGTGTAGTGTTAAGTTGTATATATATATATATATATATATATATATATATATATCGATTTCGAATTTCTTCTGCTGACAGAATACGAAATCCAGAATATGAACAGCTAAGAACTTCCAACCTTTCATATGCCTCCCATTTCAGCGTTGATCATAATCCTCCTCATCTGTTCTTTATTATCTATCTATTTCTTTACCATGTAAACATCGCCCGTTCCCTGTTTGTCTTAAATTCATGCATTCCTTTTTATCGCCACGCTTTATATATTTATTCATGTTTATCGTTCCTTTAACTCATTCTCTCTAAATCTGTCTGAATTTGTCTACCATAGTAGAAAAGTGCAGAAGTGGCTCTCCCTTTAAACTTACTGGCTCGCGTTATACCCGCCACCCACCCCCTCCACCAGTACCGGAAGTTCTTATCCTCTGTCATCTTTGGTTGTCTCCCGCAAACACTTCTAGCGGCCTAATGCCATCCCCTCCCCTACCCAGGGTTTTATCGATCTTATAGCGCATAAAGATGGTGTAGTGTATGCAGGTTGTAGGCATTGTTTTGTTTATGAATTCTGCCAAATGCAAGCTTTCTTTTCAGGTACAGGACACTGCTTTCCCTCATCCCAGAGTCTCACAGGCCCACACCTCCCACACTCTCAGAATGGGCACTCTCAACGTCGGCACACTGAAAGGTAGGTCTGGTGAGATTGTTCAGATGCTTGAACGGAGACGTGTAGATTTGTGCTACATCCAAGAAGTAAAGTGGAGAGGAGGTTCTGCTAGGTTCCTCACAGGCAAAGAACACAGATACAAGATTTTATGGGCAGGGAACACTGACAGGGTCGGGGGTGTGGGAATACTTCTTGCAGAGAAATGGGTTGATAAGGTAATCGAGGTAGTCAGAGTATGTGACAGAGTACTTAAGATTAGACTAGTGCTTCACCATAGGTTAGCTATCGTCATCTTGGCCTATGCCCCTCAACTGTGGCTACTGGATAGGCAGAAAGAACAATTCTATGTAACCCTGTTGCAAACTACCTCATTGACGAATGACCGGGACATTCTCTTTGAGGCTGGTGATTTCAATGGTTATGTTGGACAACATGCAGGGGGCTTCCATGGCGTACATGGAGGCTATGGCTTCAGTTCCCGCAATGAGGAGGGAACCAGACTGCTGGAGTTCTGTAATGCAAACAGGCTTATGATTTGCAATACCAACTTCAGGAAACCTGCCTGTCACCTAGTCACCTACTGTTCCGGCAGACACACTAGCCAAATCGACTACATCTTCACCAGAAATAGGGAAAGAGGACAGCTTATTTGACGAAATAGAAGGGGATATAGCATCACACAACGTGGAAGACAATTGGAGGTTTCTACGGGACAACCTGCTGAGAGTGACCGACCAGATCTGTGGCTGGTGCAAAGGCCCCTCTCGACCCAAAGTAACATGGTGGTGGAACAATGTAGTTGACAGGGCTATTAGACAAAAGAAACAGGCTTGGAAGGACTGGAAGAACGGAGGTAGCAGGGAATTGTATCAGACTGCCAGAAGGGAAGCTAGGAGATAGGTTTACTTAGCCAGAGGGAAAGCAGATAAGAAAAAATTTGCCAATGTTCTGCGCCATGAGAACCAAAGACTTGAAGTATTTCGTGTTGCAAGACAGTGTGTGAGAGAGAATCGTGATGTCGTAGAGAGAAATGTGTCTGCTTTGATGATGGCTCTCTTGCACTAAACAAGGCTGCAAAGAGACAGGTTTGGAGACGCTACTATGAAAGGCTGCTTGATAAAGAGAATGAATAGGAGGAAGAGAGTCTGCCGCATGTCGACCCAACAGAGGGACCAGCTATCCTAATTGACAGAACCTTGGTAGATAAAGTGATCAAAAGTATGAAGACAGGGAAAGCCCCCGGCCCATCAGGAATCACTGCAGAGATGCTCAAAATATCTGGCAGTGTCGGCTATAGCCTAGTCACCCGTATAGTTAACCAGGTGATACATGAAGGAGTCATACCCAATGACTGGTGTAGCAGCAGTCAACTGCTACAAAGGTAAAGGTGACGCTTTAGACACAAACAATTACAGAGTTGTTGGACCAGGTAATGAAGGTCACTGAGAGGGGCATAGCCCAACAAATTAGGGAGAGAGTCAGTTTAGATGAGATGCAGTTTGGGTTCGTTCCAGGAAAAAGCACCACTGATGCTATATTTCTGGTAAGACAGCTGCAGGAGAAATACCTAGCCAAAGATAAACCTCTGTACCTGGCTTTCGTTGACATGGAGAAAGCCTTTGACAGGGTTCCCCGCTCCCTTATCTGGTGATCAATGAGGAAACTAGGGATAGATGAGAGGTTAGTGAGAGCTTTACAAGCCATGTACAGGGACGCTGTCAGTAAGGTGAGGATTGGCAACGAGTACAGTGAAGAATTCCGGGTAGAGGTTGGGGTCCACCAAGGTTCTGTCCTCAGCCCCTTCCAATTTATCATAGTCCTCCAGGCAATAACACAGGAATTCAAGACGGTATGCCCCTGGGAGCTCCTCTATGCTGATGACCTTGCCCTAATTGCTGAGTCACTATCTGAACTAGAGGAGAAGTTTCAGGTGTGGAAGCAAGGACTGGAATTGAAGGGCCTTAGAGTCAACCTAGCTAAAACCAAAGTCCTAATATCTAGGAAGGTAGACAAAACACAAACTCCTTCAGGTAGATGGCCCTGCTCGATCTGTAGAAAAGGCATAGGTAGAAACTCCATAAGATGTACACAGTGTAATCTATGGACACATAAGAGGTGCAGCAATATCAAAGGAAGGTTAACTAGCAAGATAGTTTTTGTATGTGGCAGATGCTCAGGAGCAATAAACACTGAAAATGTGCAGAAAACAACCTTTGCCACACTCCAGGGAGAAAAATTAGAAGTAGTTGATAGCTTCCGCTATCTGGGTGACCAAGTTAGTAGCGGGGGAGGGTGCACTGAAAGTGTAGCTGCTAGAATAAGAATAGCCTGGGCAAAGTTCAGAGAGCTCTTACCTCTGCTGGTGACAAAGGGCCTCTCACTCAGAGTAAAAGGCGGACTGTATGATGCATGTGTATGAACAGCCATGCTACGTGGCAGTGAAACATGGGCCATAACTGCTGAGGACATGCGAAAGCTCACAAGAAACGAAGCCAGTATGCTCCGATAGATGTGTAATGTTAGTGTGCATGCTCGACAGTGTCAGTACCTTGAGAGAAAAGTTGGACCTAAGAAGCATTGGTTGTGGTGTGCAAGAGAGACGATTGCGCTGGTATGGACATGTGGCAAGAATGGATGAAGATAGCTGTGTGAAAAAGTGCCACACCCTAGATGTTGAGGGAACCTGTGGAAGAGGTAGACTCAGGAAGACCTGGGATGAGGTGGTGAAGTACGACCTTCGAACTTTAGGCCTCACCGAGGTAATAACCAGTGACCGGGACCTTTGAAGATATGCAGTACATGAGAAGACCCAGCAAATAAAGTGAGAGCATAATCTGTTACCTCTGCCAGAAGTGTAGCCAGCTCACTTATTCGTATCTGTACTTCATTGGACACTAAAAACTCTGCTTGCGAAGACCTGTTGAGTCAAGTGAATTTGGAATTTGAAATTTGAAATCTGAAATCGAAATTGAACCAAATCCGACAACTAGCACCCATGCCAACCTCTCCTTCATTGGATACTAAACTCTGCTTGCGAAGACCTGTTGGGGCAAGTGAAATCAAAATCATAATTGAACCATACTCGATGACTGGCACCTGCGCCAGTGGAGCACTAACAGCACTGTCCTGAGAGTCCTGCCTTACACAAATTTATTGCATATAAAATATTCTTATTTTTAAATATCTATTCAATAAACAAGATCCTCAGTCCTACTTGTGCTTTCTGCAAATATTAAACACCATTAAAGACCCATTCAATAAACAATGCTATCTGCTCTACATACAGTGATCAATATAGACGTTAAACATTGTTAAATGATAAATATAATTCTCACTAGATTAAGGCCACATCAACAATACATATTTTCTCAAATATCTTACTTGCCAGTATATAAGATGCACTTTTTTTTTCTTTCTAAATATATCAAAAATTGCCCTGTATCTAATAGAACCATATTATGAATTGGAGACTGAATATTGTAGGCTAGGGAGTTGGAGAAGCCTAAGTCCACGAGACACAATAATTGTTACTAATAATATAATATTGAAAAGAAGTCAAAATATTAGTCTGTTAGCACAAACTTATGCATGGGCAATGGTCACTGAAGGTTTTCCTTAGTCATGAGTGGACAGTCACCATCATGTATGTATGTATGTATGTATGCATGCATGCATGTTAGATATAAAGTTGTCTTCTTGTTGCCCAAGACAGTGATGTGGTTCGGATGCTGCATAGATATCTGAGTAGCTCCATTTGGGGAGGGCACTTCTCATCTGGAGGCTGGGGAGTTTCTAGAAAAGGTGAACCAAAAATTGCCTGTCTTTCTTTATTTAGTCAGTTTAGCCCGACTAACAGATGTCCATCCTGTGCTTGAAAAACAAAGAGAATACTTATAAATTTGAATATTTCATGTTGGAATGTGTGCACTCTGTTGGATAAGAGTGATTGTAGGCCTGAAAGACGCACTGCACTTATTGCTCACACGCTGAACCATTATAACACTGATATAGCTGCACTTTTGGAGACTCGTGTAGAAAATGATGGTCAGCTTGAGGATGTAGGAAGTGGATACATCTTTTTTGGAAGGGGAAACTGAAGGAGAAGTGCAGAGAGGCTGGTGTTGGCTTTGCAGTTCAATCTGAAATCGTTAAGAAGTTGAAGGTGTTTCCTGTTCCTATAAACGATTGTCTAATGACTCTACGTTTGCACCTGAGAGTTGGGCAATTTGCTACTTTAATAAGTGCCTATGCACCTACTTTGACCAGTTGTGATGAAGATAAAGCTATTTTCTATATCCAGCTGAGGAGCCATACTTAGGAAAATCTCCAATTCTGATAAAGTCATTCTACTGGGGGATTTCAATGCCAGGGTTGGAACAGATTGGCTGACATGAAACTCTCTTGGACGTTTTGGTATAAGGGGAGATGAATAGCAATGGTCTCATGCTTCTGGAGCTTTGCAAGGAATATGGACTTTACATTGCAAGCACTCATTTTATGCACAGAGATGATCACACAACAACGTGGATGCACCCAAGGTCTAAAGTTTGGCACTTGCCAGATTATGTCATCATTTGTAATGTTGGAGTGCAAGTTCAGAGTGCTGGACAGACCACAGCCTGGTGTCAGCAAAGTTCTGGATGATGATCAGAATGAAAGAAAGAAGAGAGTCAGTTGGCATTCCTTGGCATCTGAATGTCCATAAGGTATATGATGCTGTGGTGAGGTAAGAGCTTCAGAATCATTTATCCAACATTGAAAATACTACAGCATGGGAAGATTTTTGAGACCAGGTTTTTCAATGTGCTGCTAAAATACTGGGATATGCTACTGCCAGACATAGAGACTGGTTTGATGAAAATGATGCTGTTCAGCAACTGCTGGTCGTAAAGCGCTATGCCCACAGTGTGTTAGTACACAGAGGACTTTCAGTTGTGCAGCAAGATCTAGCACTTGCCCACTACAGCAGTGTAAAATCACTACTGCAGTGATCTCTCAGGAGGATGCAGAACACCTGGTAGGAGGATCTTGCTTGTGGTGTTCAGGCTGCTGTTATGAAGCAAGTTTATGAGCCTAAGAGCTTTGCATCAGTTCCTTTGCTTACCAAACAGTCTTCTACTCTTTTTATTAAATCAACAGAGATCACGGGTTGTTGGATTGAACATTTTTCTGAACTCCTAAACCATGAGTCAGTTGTGGACAAAGCAGTGATTGACACTATGCAATAGAGACCTGTCATTAGCTCCTTAAATCCCATGCCTTCAATAAATGAGGTAATGATAGCAATAAATAAATTGAATCTTGGTAAGGCACCTGGTAAAGATGGTATTTGTGCTGAGGTCCTGCGATTTGGTGCTGATCACATCACACAGTCCTTTCATAAACTTATTAGTGTAATCTGGACAAGACTGTTGTAATGTTCCAGCCTGCACCAGGAAACCCATATGTGGAACCAGCTAACTTGGTTGAAGGAACAATACTGAAAGTGGTAGACAAGTTTGTCTACCTAGGCGGCACACTCAGTTGTTCTTGCTCCTTGGATGATAAAACATCTTTCAGGCTGCAGAGAGCAACTGATTCTTTCAGGTCTCTTGAGTCTCATGTCTGGTCTCAACATGGCATCACAAGGTGAACAAAAATTGCTGTGTACTGTGCATATGTACTGACATCATTCCTTTCCTCATGTGAAATGTGGACCCTTTACAAACGTCATGAAAAGGTCCTTGAATGCTTCCATCAGAGATGTCTGAGACACATTCTGAATGTTGGCTGGACCTTAAAAACTCTAGATACACAAGTCCTGAGGAAAGCTGATATCTTGAGTATTGAGGCAATGATGCACAAACACCGGTTACGTTGGACTGGACACCTTGTTAGAATGAATGATAGCAGAATCCCTAAACAGATGCTATATGGGGAACTTGTTAGTGGAAAGCAACCCCAGCAGAAGCCAAGACTGGGAGAGCAATGCCTGTTGTCGCCATGGATGGAGGAAACAGGTAAAGGAGGGAGTCGATACCTTTGAAAGAGCACATATTCTTCATGAAGAATATAAGCATGCTGCTTGAAAACGCACTGCTAATGTAATGAGTAGGGAAAGCTTGGTCTGCAATGTTTGCAGTCATGTATGTTTGTCAAGATCAGGGTTCACTAAGTCACCAACAGAGCTGCAAGTGTAAAATACAAGGTAGTCTTCAGCGCACAATGTTCCTAAAGGTCAATAATGGTTTTCCTTGGTCATCAGTGGATGGCCATCATGTATGTATGTATGTATGTATGTATGTATGCATGTGTGTGTGTATGTATGTATACATTTATGCACATATTTATGTGTAAAATAATACATATCACAGACATATATGCATGTATATATGAATATAGGTATATACATAATCATCATCATTTAACATCCATTGTATATACGTATACATTGATGTACATCTACATTTAATCATTTATTTAGTTATTTATATGTCGGCAGGAGTGTGTGTTTATAAACATATATGATGGTTATTTTTTTTACATGTGTCCATATAATGCTTATATCGACACATGTATATGAGAGTATATGTATAAACACATGTATGTGTACATCTATATTTATGTACAAGGTGTCCACAAAGTTTGGGTACATGGGGATTAACACATACTTTAAGAAATTATTATTTCTTATATTTAATTGTTTATGTTATGATTTTATTTACTCCATGTAGTCAGACTTTGTGGACACCCTGCATCATCATCATCATCATCATCGTTTAACGTCCGCTTTCCATGCTAGCATGGGTTGGACGATTTGACCGAGGACTGGCAAGCCAGAAGGCTGCACCAGGTTCCAATCTGATCTGGCAGAGTTTCTACAGCTGGATGCCCTTCCTAACGCCAACCATTCCGAGAGTGTAGTGTGTGCTTTTACGTGCCACCGGCACGAGGGCCAGTCACACGGTGCTGGCAACGGCCACGCTTAAAAAGGTGTTTTATAAGTGCCACCTGCACGGGAGCCAGTCCAGCGGTACTAGCAACGACCTTGCACGAATGATTTTCTAACGTTCCCCTAGCACAAGTGCTAGATGGCAATGCTGGTAACGATTACGCTCTAATGGTGCTATTTACGGGCCACTAGCATGGGAGCCAGACGGCTGCTCTGGCAATGAACACACTCGACAGTGCTGTTAGTGCTCCACTGGCGCGGTAACCAGTCATTGAGTATGGTTCAATCACGATTTCACTTGCCCCAACAGGTCTTCGCAAGCAGATTTTAGTGTCCAATGAAGGAGTCATCAAATTTGGTTCGATTTCGATTTCAGATTTCAAATTTCAAATTCTACAATCACTTGCCTCAACAGGTCTTCGCAAGCAGGGTTTTTAGTGTCCAATGAAGTACAGGTACGGATTAGTGAGCTGGCTACACTTCTGGCAGAGATCACACATTATGCTCTCACTTGGCTTGCTGGGTCTTCTCACGTACTGCATATTTCCAAAGGTCCCGATCACTGGTCATTGCCTCGGTGAGGCCCAAAGTTCGAAGGTCGTGCTTGACCACCTCATCCCAGGTCTTCCTGAGTCTACCTCTTCCACAGGTTCCCTTAACTGCTAGGGTGTGGCACTTTTTCACACAGCTATCTTCATTCATTCTTGCCACACGTCCATACCAGCGCAATCGTCTCTCTTGCACACCACAACCGATGCTTCTCAGGTCTAACTTTTCTCTCAAGGTACTTACACTCTGTCAAGTATGCACACTGACATTACACATCCATCGGAGCATACTGGCTTCGTTTCTTGTGAGCTTACGCATATCCTCAGCAGTCACAGTGTATATATATATATATATATATATATATATATATATATATATATATATATATATATATATATATATATATACACATTATATATACATACACATATGGTGAAGGACCATGGCTCAGTGGTTAGAGCGTCAAGCTTACGACTGTGAGGTTGTGAGTTCGAATTTCCGATATTTTTATTCATTTAAATAGGTTTCACTTATCTATATATATATAAAATTGAGAATGTATGTGTGTGTGTGTGTGTGGGGGGGGTCTGTGTGAATCCCTAAAACTCCAGAACTACACAACCAAATTCATTCAAATTTTACACATGCCTTACTTAGGGTCCCAGTTGTGTTTTAGTAAAAAAAAAATTTTAACTTCTTGCACACTTCCAGCCCACAGCAACATCATATCTCCTCCACTATTTAAGTATTACGTGCCAAAAGTGAAACAAAAATACTCATGTCATTTGAACCGGAATCTCAAAAACATTGTTATTATTAAATTTGAGTGTGTAAATGTGTGTGTATGTATGTGTGCATTTATACATATATAGGCGTGCATGTATATATGCATGTACATATATACTCTTTACTCTTTTACTCTTTTACTTGTTTTAGTCATTTGACTGTGGCCATGCTGGAGCACCGCCTTTAGCCGAGCAAATTGACCCCAGGACTTATTCTTTGTAAGCCTAGTACTTATTCTATCAGTCTCTTTTGCCGAACCGCTAAGTTACGGGGACGAAAACACACCAGCATCGGTTATCAACCGATGTTGGGGGGACAAACACAGACACACAAACATATACACACACATACATATATATATATATATACATATATACGACAGGCTTCTTTCAGTTTCTGTCTACCAAATCCACTCACAAGGCTTTGGTCGGCCCGAGGCTACAGTAGAAGACACTTGCCCAAGGTGCCACGCAGTGGGACTGAACCCGAAACCATGCGGTTGGTAAGCAAGCGACTTACCACACAGCCACTCCTACGCATAAATATATATATATACCAGTACATTTGTTTATGTGTGTGCTTATATGTGCATGTATGTTATTTTCATTTCCTTATTTTAGTTTAGCTTTATTTATTTATTCATTTATTGAACTACTTGTCAAGCAAATTATTTGAAAAAATATGGATTATTCACATGACCTTGTAGCTTTTATAATTTTTTTCTTAAATGATTCAATGAGAATTATATTTATCATTTTGGTGAGTTTATATAAATGTAATTCCCTTAATTTGAAATCAGTTTGATAAGTGTTGATGCACAAAACTCTCAGCTTTCAATCACACAGTAATTTCTGCTGATTAAATAAAAAATATATGCACTCATGTTTTGAGTTCTATTTTCCTGTTTGTATCCCAAACATAGAGACTATCTGCTCATATTCAAAGCTTGACCACTTCTTGATAGATGTGCCTTTTCCATCCATAAGCATATCAGTGACTTTTGAGTCCTGAGAGTTGTTTGAAGTTTGCATTATAAACAGTGCAAATAGGTCTCACCTCAAGTGGCAGTGTTGCTTGTCTTGTCTGATTTGTGGATATTTAAATACTTTTTTAGACTAGCATGGGACTTACATGTCTTATAACAAATATAATGTTTGCTAGAATGATCTTTGTGTCACATAGGCCATCCACATGAAGATGAGTTCTGAGATGTGAAGTTAAGTCAGTCTTATAAACACAAGTCATACCACATGTAGAGCAACTGAAGGATGTCACTATTTTGGTGTTTAACAAGGTGTTCTTTTTCTGAAGTTTTCTGTTCATTTTTGTGTACTTTTGTTTCTTCCCTTCAACACATATCATCATCATCATCGTTTAACGTCTGCTTTCCATGCTAGCATGGGTTGGACGGTTCGACCAGGGTCTGGGAAGCCAGAAGGCTGCACCAGGCTCCAGTCTGATCTGGCAGTGTTTCTACAGCTGGATGCTCTTCCTAAAGTCAACCACTCTATGAGTGTAGTGGGTGCTTTTTATGTGCCACCAGCACAGGGGTCAGAGAGGGCTGGCAATGGCCACGATTGGTTGGTGCTTTTTATGTGCCACTGGCACGGAAGCCAGTCAAGGCGGCGCTGGCATCGGCCAAATTCGGATGGTGCTTTTTACATGCCACTGGCACAGGTATCACAACTACAATTTCCATTTGATTTTCATTTTGATGTTGATGTACATGACTCAATAGGTCTCCTCAAGCACAGCAGGTTGCCCTACGATCCAAGGTACTTTTGAATGGGCTGAGGCTGGTTATGCAAAACTGGTGTAGGATATAGCCATGAACTCACTTTATTTGCCAGGTCTTCGCTGTCACAGCATACCTCCAGATGTTTCGGTCTTTCATCATTGCCTCCATGAGGTCCAATGTTCAAAGGTCATGCTTCACCACCTCATCCTGGGTCTACCTCTGTCCCGGATTCCTTCAACTGTTTGGGAGTGGCACTTCTTCACACATCTCTCCTCATCCATCCGTAGTACATGACCATACCAGTACAAACGTCTCTCTTGCATGCCACATCCGATACTTCTTATGTCCAACATTTTTCTCAGGGTGCTTACACTCTGTCGTGTGTGCACACTGACATTACACATCCAGCAGATCATGCTAGCTTCATTTCTTTTGAGCCTACTCATGTCCTCCGCAGTCATGGCCCATGTTTCACTGCCAAGAAGCATGGCAGTATGCACACATGCACCGTACAATCTATCTTTCACTCTGAGTGAGAGGCCCTTTGTCACCAGTAGGGGTAGAAGCTTTCTAAACTTTACCCAAGCTATTCTTATTCTAGTGGTAATACTCTCTGAGCATCCACCCCCACTACTAACTTGGTCACCTAGGTAGCGGAAGCTATCAACTACTTCTAGTTTTTCCCTGGCATGTGATGGAATCTGTTTTCTGTACACCTGTGGTGTTTATTGCCCCTGTGCATCTGCCGCACACGAAAGCTATCTTCTCGGTTAATCTTCCTTTGATGTTGCTGCACTTCTTATGTGTCCATAGCTTAAACTGAGTACATCTTATGGAATTTCTACCTACACCTTTTCTACAGATTGAGCAGGGCCACCTACCTGAAGGGGTTTGTGATGTGTTTGCCTTCCTACTAACTAGAACTTTGGTATTTGCTACATTAACTCTAAGGTCTTTTGATTCTAAACCTTGCTTCCACATCTGAAATTGCTTCTTTAGTTCAGTTAGTGATTCTGCTATGAGGGCCAGGTCATCAGCATAGAGGAGCTCCCAGGGGCAACCCGTCTTGAATTCCTCTGTTATTGCCTGGAGGACTATGATGAATAAAATGGGACTGAGGGCTGAACCTTGGTGGACCCCTACTTCTACCTGGAATTCTTCACTATACTCATTGCCAATCCTAACTTTACTAATGGCATCTCTGTATACGGCCTGTACAGCCCTTATTAACCATTCGTCAATCCCAGTTTCCACATCGGGGGGACCCTGTCAAAGGCTTTCTCCAAGTCCACAAAAGCTAAGTATAGGGGTTTATCTTTAGCTAGGTATTTCTCCTGCAGTTGTCGAACCAGGAATATAGCATCAGCGGTGCTTCTACCTGGTACAAAACCAAACTGCATCTCATCTAAGCAGACTCTCTCCCTAATGAGAAGGGCTATGACCTTCTCCATGACCCTCATCACCTGATCCAGCAGTTTGATACCCCTGTAGTTATTTCTGTCTTTACCCTGGTAGCAGTTGACTATGGTGCTGCTACGCCAATCATTGAGTATCACTCCATCATGAACTCCCTGGTTTACAATGCAGGTGACTAGGCCATAGCCCACACCACCAGATGTTTTAAGCATCTCAGCAGTGATTCCTCATGGGCCGGGGGCTTTTCCTGGCTTCATACCATTAATTGCTTTATCTACCAGGGAGCTGTCTATTCAGATAGCTGGTCCCTCTACTGGGTCAACATTTGGCAGGCTCTCCTCCTCCCATTCATTCTCCACGTTCAGCAGTCTTTCATAATGGCTTCTCCAAGCCTCTTTCTTTTCTGAATCATTAAAAGCAAGTGCACCATCATCCATGCAGACACATTTCTCTCCTGTGACATCACAATTTTCTTTCACACACTGTCTTGCAATCTGAAATACCTTAGTTCTTTGGTCCTCACGTCGCTGGACATTGGCAAACTTCTTTTCTGCTTCGCCTTTGGCTATGTATATCTGCCGCCCAGCCTCCCTTTTGGCTAACTGGTACAGTTCCCTGCTACTTCCACCCTTCCAGACTTTCCAGGCCTGTTTCTTTGCTCTAATGGCTTCGTCTACTGTACTATTCCACCACCACGTAACTCTAGGTCTGGAAGGGACTTTGCACCAGCCACAGACCTGGTCTGTGGCACTCAACAAGCTGTCCCGTAGGAATTTCCAGCTATCTTCTATGTCTGATGTCTGTAGCTCCTCCTCCCTCTCAACAAATTTCTTGATGAGGATGTCCCTAAATCTCTGACCATGTGAAGGGTTCTTCAGCTTCCAAATCCTTCTTTTTTGGATTGGTCTGCTTCTTGGTATCCTTCTGGCCTAGAGCCTAAAGTCACTAATGACTAGCCTATGCTGGGGGGTACATTCTTCGACCGGGAGGGTCTTTGTATTTAAAAGCAACTTTGCGTCCTGCTATCTGGTGAGGATGAAATCAATCTGGCTAGTAGAGCCACCTGATTGATAGGTTATCAGGTGGCTGTCTGGTTTCCTGAAGTTAGTGTTGCAGATTAAAAGGTTACATGCATCACAGAACTCCAGTAGCCTAGTTCCCTTGACATTTCAGGAACCAATACCATGGCCCCCGTGTACACCAGTGAAGAAACTGGATTTCCACCCAACATGCCCATTAAAATCTCCAGCCGCAAAGAGGAGGTCATTGCCACTCATCTTTGAGGTAGCCTGTAGAAGGGTATCTTTGAGTTAGCCTGTAGAAGGGTATCATATTCTGATCATTTCGTAGACCTGCTTGTGGGGCCTAGGAAGAGATAATTGTAGCTGTGCTGTTCTTAAGGACTAGCCTGAGCTTAAGCACTCTATCGCATACCCTGACAACCTCTATGACTTTATCTATCTATTTCTCCGCAAGCAGTATGCCTACATCACCCACTCCATCCATGTTACCTTGCTAGAAGATTTTGTACCTATGCGCCTTGCCTGTGAGGACCCTAGCTGAATTCCTCTCCATATATATATATATATATATATATATATATATATATATGAAGAAAAGCAACAAAAATTCAATAGGTTATAGCAGTACGTACGTTTCGTACAAACTTCATTTATTTATGTAGTGAGAACACCACATAAAATGTGCAATGAAAATGTACTCCTCAGCTGCATAATGGAATTTCATTTTCGAAAGTCATTTTGTAGATGTGTGCAAAAACAAGAGTAGGAGAAGAAGAAAATACGAAACGTACGTACTGCTATAACCTATTGAATTTTTGTTGCTTTTCTTCATATTTTATTCACCAAATCTCTTGATTTTGTTTTTGGTTTTTACCCTACCAAATTCTGGTGCCTCAAACATTTTAAGTACCACATTTAATCTTTTGATTAAATCTATATTATATATATAAGCTATTTCCAATCAGAAGATGGGTCCAGTGTAATCCGTGGGTAGGAGAGGTGCAGCCGGAGGGTGTAGAGTTCAGAATAAAACAGTCCAGAAAGAAGGTAGAATCCAGAAGTTTGTGGTTGATGAGTGGAGACTAATCGCTGACCAAACACCATTCAATTTTTTTTCTCCTTGTTTTTTCTGTATTCTTTCTGTTGAAGAGCGTAGCTCGAAACGTTAAAGACTTTCTGTATTCCCGAGCGTCAAACTAATACATCCTTTTGTTGTTTACACCACCTGTCCTCGTCTGTTGTTGTTTTTTTTTTCGTACATTCTCCCATATATATATATAGTTGAAATATACAGAAAAACAATATATATATATATATATATATATACACATATACCAATGAAAAGAAGAAGACAAAGAAAATTCTTTTAACACATCTTTAATTATAAGTTACAATTGTTTTCATACCATCTCTATTTGCAATGCTAGTTTCTGAAAAAATTCTACATGAAAAATCATGTAATGTTTGCAGTTTTAGATATTAGAGAGGCACCTCATCAGACTTGCATCGAAGCTGTGTTGTCACATTGTGTGTCCTTCAGACTTTCATCATCATCATCATTGTCGTTTAACGTCCGCTTTCCATGCTAGCATGGGTTGGACGATTTGACTGAGGACTGGTGAAACCAGATGGCTACAACAGGCTCCAATCTGATTTGGCAGAGTTTCTACAGCTGGATGCCCTTCCTAACGCCAACCACTCAGAGAATGTAGTGGGTGCTTTTACGTGCTACCGGCACAAAGGCCAGTCAAGCGGTACTGGCAACGGCTTCTTCCTTATCTATGTACAGCCTTTATGGCTAATATAATGAAATAAAGAAGCTTGCTTCTCAACCACATGGTTCTGGATTTAATCACACTGTGGGGCACCTTGAGTGAGTGTCTTCTACTATAGCTTTACGCTGACCAAAGCCTTGTCAGTGGGTTTGGTAGATGGAAACTGAAAGAAGGCATCATATATATATATATATATATATATATACATGGTTGGCCAAAAGTCACCCGACACTAAATCAAAACCACTTAATTCCAAGATTTATTTATGTTTAACCACTGAATGAATTTAATAAAAGCATCTAAATATGAAACATGAAAATTGTTCAAACTGAAGACCTTCTTGAGCGACACTATTTTTCGAGATGAATAAATAAAATTGACTACTAAGTATTTATGGAATTCTGATTTACTGTTGGGTGACTTTTGGCCAAACAAATTATACACAAGGTACATTAATCTGTTTTTGCAAGATCATTGTGCCACCAACAACATTATAATACCTGAGCAAACCCTATATATATATATATATCATCATCGTCATCATCGTTTAGCGTCCGCTTTCCATGCTAGCATGGGTTGGACGATTTGACTGAGGACTGGTGAAACCAGATGGCTACAACAGGCTCCAATCTGATTTGGCAGAGTTTCTACAGCTGGATGCCCTTCCTAACGCCAACCACTCAGAGAATGTAGTGGGTGCTTTTACGTGCTACCGGCACAAAGGCCAGTCAAGCGGTACTGGCAACGGCCATGCTCAAAATGGTGTATTTTATGTGCCACGCGCACAAGAGCCAGTTCAGGGGCACTGGCAACGATCTCTCTCAAAAGTCCTTACACATGCCGCGGGCACAAGTGCCAGAAAGGCGACGGTGGGCACAGGTGCCATCACAATTTTGCTTTCGTTTGCCACAATAAGTTTCGTGTCCAATGAAGGAGACGACGTTGGCATGGGTGCCAGTCGTCGAATTTAACTCGATTTCGATTTCACTTGCCCCCAACAGGTCTTTGCAAGTGGAGTTTAGTGTCCAATGAAGGAAGGTACACATAAGTGGACTGGCTGAGGCCTTAGATTTAGGTCTCACTTGGCTTGCTGGGTCTTCTCACGCACAGTATATTTCCAAAGGTCTCGGTCAGAAGTCATCGCCTTGGTGAGGCCTAATGTTCGAAGGTCGTGCCTCACCACCTCATCTCAGGCCTACCTCTTCCACAGGTTCCCTCAACTGCTAAGGTGTGGCACTTTTTCACATAGCTATCCTCATCCATTCTCGCAACATGACCATACCAGCGCAATCGTCCCTCTTGCACACCACAACTGATGCTTTTTCTCTCAAGGTACTAATACTCTGTCTAGTATGCACACTGACATTACACATCCATCGGAGCATACTGGCTTCATTCCTTGCAAGCCTACGCATGCCCTCAGCAGTCACAGCCCATGTTTCACTGCCATGAAGCATGGCTGTTCGTACACATACATCATACAGTCTGCCTTTTACTCTGAGTGAGAGGTCCCTTGTCACCAGCAGAGGTAAGAGCTCTCTGAACTTTGCCCAGGCTATTCTTATTCTAGCAGCTACACTTTCAGCGCACCCTCCCCCACTACTAACTTGGTCACCTAGATAGCGGAAGCTATCAACTACGTCTAGTTTTTCTCCCTGGAATGTGGCAGAAGTTGTTTTCTGCACATTTACAGTGTTTATAGCTCCTGAACATCTGCTACATACAAAAACTAGTTGTTAGGAATATATCGAGAGGAAATAAAAAAAGAAAAAATTAAAAGTGTGGATATGGGATGAATAAGTGGGGTAGATATTATAAGGGGAGGGGGGAATCAAGAGGATGGATACATGTAAGAATAGGGGGGAGAAAGTTAAGGAAGAAGAAGAAGAAGATAGATAGATATTCTTTTCTACTCTAAGCACAAGACCTGAAATTTTGAGGGACGGAGCCTTTTTTTTCAGACATATGGTGATATAGTATCAAGTACAAAAAGGGGGGGGGGGAATGAGCATTTTCAACATCTGCTTCTTTTCTATTGCAACTGAGGCTCCAAAGCTGCCAAAACTGAGACATTTGTGCTCTTGCTGAAAGAACTGCACATAAATGGTTTTCACACTTCGAGGAGGAGAAATTTAACTTCACAGATTCCCCACAGTCCAGCTTCAGTTTAATGAGGATCGATTGAACTACCTTGCCAATCCACTAAGGAATTGACCTTACAGGTGGGAAGCTCTCCTAAAACTATTGCCAATCACCTTCACTTGACTGGTAAGGGTCAAAACTTGGTATATGAGTACCACATGCTCTGAACAAAAGAGACAAACTTCAGCACCACTCAATCAATGCCACTTTGCTTGTCCAACACCTGACTACTCATGGACATAGGGATTTTTTTACTACCTTATTACCAGCAATAAAAAAATGGTGTTTTTACATCAATATAAAACAGAGAAAAGAATGGTTGTGTCCCAACAAGCAAGCAACACCTTAAGCCAAGCCAAGCCAGAACTGCATCAACACAAAACAATGATCAATGTTTGTGGGGATTGGAAAGGTCTAATCCACTAAGAAATGCTTGAAAACAACCACATAGACAAAGCAGAGCTTTACATGCAGCAAATGCACCAGCTCAACAAAATAATCCCATTGAAATGCCTTGATATGTGACATAGCATGCTTCATACAACAACACTTTCCCCTTTGTTACTAATTTAAGCAAAAATGTTATTCAAAACTGTGGTTGGAAAGTTCTACTGCACCCACTATATTCTCCTGATATAGCACCTTCAGATTATCACCTTTTTTGGTTGGTCTCCAACAGTCTGCAGGATTTTTTGTTCAACAATAATGTGGACCTGAAAACACAACTCAATTATTTCTTTGAGTCAAGACCTGATGGTTTCTACCATCAACATAGTGACAAGCTACTGGAACATTGGCAAAAAATTGTGAACAATGAAGGAGAATATATTATTGACTGGTTTGTTAAAACTGAAGATGAAAATAAGGATTAATTTAAATGGGAAAAAAACAAAACAAACTTATCTGACTGTTTCAAAACCTCCAGCTTCTACACTAGATTATAAATTAACAGTTATACCAATAATAATAGGTATCACTATGAACTTTTTTTTGGCAATTTTAAAAATATTTATGCAAAGCCTATTCTTTTGTCTAATAGCCCTGTCAACCACGATTCATATAGGAACTTCATAGTTGCCTTAGTGGTTGGTCTATTGCACCTGCATACCTCTGGCCACTTTGTACAGCTGTCTGCCATGATTAGATAGTAAGCGCCATTCACCAGTCCGGCATAGTCAATATGTAACCTAGACCATGGGTTCTCAGTCTCTGGTCACAACTGATATTTTACTGGCAGAGCTTTGACTGTGAGGGTACAACCTCAACAAGTTCTCACCAAATTTTTGGTATCCCAGTCCATAATCAGCCAATAAATGTAGCTCCTCATCAGAGCTTTCATCCTTGACATTACTGGGTGTAATATGTTTTTGTAATATAGTCAGTACTACAACTCTTTGCGCATACATCAGAATCTCATTGCATATTGAGAAACTAGTGGAATTTGTATTTTTATTCCACTTATTTTTTAAAGCTTCTTTCATTTTTGTAATATACTTATCGCCTACAGATTTCATTCTTATATCCTATGCAGTCACTGGCAGTTCTTGGATAACACTGGTCATAATACTTTTTATTTCATTTTCTGCCTGCAGTGCAGCTATCATGGTATTTTAGGGAATTATTCTTGATAAACAGTTCGCATGACCAATTTCTTCCAATGGAATATACTGCATTTTGAAATTGTTATTTAGTAATATTATACCCCAATGTTGTAGTTGATTTGCTGCATGGGTAGGTAACCCTTTCTTTGACTCATAAATTGATAGCAATAGTTGATGATCTGCTAGTAGTAGAAAACTTCTACCATGTAGAAACCTGTGAAATTTTTTACAGCAAAGATAATTGATAGGGCTTCTTTTCCTATCTGACTGTATTTTTTCTCTGCTGCTATCAGTGCATGTGAAACATGAATCACTGGTTTCGTACTTCTATCTTTATGCTTGTGTAGCAAAACTGCTCTTATTCCATACTCCAAAGCATCAGATGTTAAAACAATGTCCATTTCAGGATCAAAATGCGCTAGAAACAAATCTGCAATTAGAATTTTTTTATTTCTTCAAATGCATTTTAGCATCTATGTAAAAAGACTGAAGCCTGTTTTTAAGTAAGTGAAAAAGCTGTATTTAAATCTAGCAGAGGTTGTCGTACTCTTGCCACAACAGAAAGTATAGTCTGTTTACATCTCCACTGATGTTGAAGTTTGCAATAACACTGAGCAGCAGGCAAATTCGAACATCTAGTTCAATGAGTTCTTCCAGTGACCAGTTCAGAAGGCCAAATATAGGTGCGAGGACAGGCACATTCTCATTTTGTTGAAGATACATATAATTGTCACTTGACTGTAGAGGTTGTATCATCAAGCCATTCATTCTTAGGTTTTCAGAGAAGGACACAACTTTAACATGTTTTATTGTCAGAAATGCACATTTGGACTCTCTGAATTTCATTCCAATGTTTGTGGAAAATTGGATTATGAGATCCAGTTGTTTTTTATGTGCCTGATATTTGGCCCGTACAGTTTCAGGTTGTCAACAAAAAGATGGGAGGTACTTCTGTATCCATTTCTATGGTTGCTATGTTTCATGAGCATGTATGATAGTGGATATAATGAGAAGATGAATGTTATTCAACTCAATTTGATCCTTATCATTCTTAAGGAGTAAAGTAGTGTACCAAGTCTTGATCAGGCATTCAATAGTACTCACTAATGATTGTGGGACTTTAGCTAACTGTAAAGCCATGATAATCCACCCATGTTAATCAAAGCCTTCTGGTAATCCAGCCACACTAAGTTAAGTTCCTATGATTTTTTACTGTATTTTTCCTGGACCGTTTTGTTAATTAGTAGCAGTAGTATATAGACCCACACCTCTTTCTTTCCTCCAACTTGCTCAGGTATTATAATGTTGTTGGTGGCACAATGATCTTGCAAAAACAGATTAATGTACCTTGTGTATAATTTGTACATGTTGTTCTGACAGGCTATTGGGAGGTAATTTTTAGTAAGAGTGGTTTGGCTATTTTGGGGGAATGAGGAGAGCAGTTGCAGTTGATAACTAGTGGGGCAGTTCTTGTCTGCCCTTGATACTTTTTCCAAACAACCATATGAGATCTCACTGATAAAAGGTGAAATTCTTCAACCAGCAAAATGTTATAAGGTCTGGGCCTGGGGATTTCCTGTTTGACATTTTCTATAGAATTGTTTCCAGTATTTCACCATCTATTTCATATTGCTTTTGCCTGCATGTCCAGACGTGCAGGTAGTAGTCCTGTTCCAATTCTTTTAGTCATACAGCTTGTTTGTTGAATTCATCATTTGTTTCCCTGTATAGATCTCTGGTAGACCAAAACCTGATCTGCTGTTGGGGTGTCTTTCACAGAGATTGAACCTTTCACATTGAAGCTGTGATAAACTGATTTTGGATCTCTGGCAAATAATCTATTGGGCATTTGCTATTTATATGTTGTATATTTACATTTTAGTTTTCCAGCTGTAGCTGTGAGTTATTTCAGCTGGTGCTGATTGAAGTTTAGGTTTTTGAATCATGTATCACTAAATTGCCTCTCTTTTTCTGAGGTCTTCCTGATGTCATGTAAAGTTGTTCTCTGTGTTACATTTCATAACTATAACAATCTGTGAGACACTTTTGCATAGGAATAAAATTTTATTTTTTAAGTTACATGCCTATGCTGATTCAGGCTTTCAGCTTGAATCTCAAGTAAAAGCTAATTGCAATACTCTAGTACAGCTGAAACATAGATCAGAAGATTAATGGTTTATACCTCCAGATTGTGTGGTCTTCAGATATTGGTTTGCAATTTCATTTACTGCCTCTAATTCTAATTCATCGGGTTCTTTACTTATACTGGTGTTGTTTGGCCTGTCATTCAAATTAAAGTTGTGGACTTGTTGAAAATATCATCCCAGATCAATTGTAAGGCATCCACAAGTTTTTGGTGTTCTGTTTGTACAATATAAATATGGATTTCAGCTAAATTGTTAGCATGTTTATTGTTAGACTTAGCTGACCATTCCATCTGCCAATCAGTGGAAGTGGGATGGTTATTTTCAATGACTGGCTTTATAATAGTGTCAGCATGCTTTAAATTTGACATTTCCAACTAATGATACATTTTGCTTAATTATTTAAATGTTTTGGGGAAAATCTAATTCTGGCTGTTTGGAGTTTCACAAAATTTTTAGTCTTTGCATAAAACCAAACCTTTGGAGGTATATATGCTTTATATAAATCTTTGTTAAGATTGTAGGTCCATTGTATACAGTGATTGTAGTCATGATGGTTGAAGAAGTCTTATACATTTAGCCATGATGATTTTGTCTCTTCAGTGATATTAGTATATGTTTTTCAAAATAGATAATGATCTTTAGAAGTTTCAACAAAATTTTGTCAGAATTAAATTTGAAGTTGTTCACAACTAGGTTAATCTTTCCTTTCAGGTTGTTTTTAATTCTACAACTATTTAAGCATACATATTGAGTGGTGATTGTCTTTCTCATGAATTGTTTTGAAATGCTACTTGATTTATTTCTTTATGTGTATAACATTATAGCACTGCGTGTGTGCGTGTTATTACACAGCTTTATTTCAAGATAGAATTTCAACAACATCAACAGGGTATTTTTTGCACGTATGTTTGTTTTGTTTTGTTTATAGTTTCAGCTTAGAGCTGTGGCCATGCTGGTGTATATATGTGCAGTATTTGAAGTCAGTGCAGATTTGTATGTTTTGTTTTATGTATGTATTCTTATACATATAGTTGCATGTTTAGACATGTAGATATATACTTAAATTTCTGGAAAGTTTTACAGATTTTTACAGTTCTAGGATGGCATGGATCTGTAGTCTTCAAATCAGCTTTCTCCTTTCTGGTTTTGACAAGATTGGTACTTAGGCAGTGTGTAACATGTCTCAGTGCACCAATAATTACAGGTATAAACCTGAATTTGTAATCTGGGTAGAGTAACTGTAGATTTTTCAATAGTTTAGTGTAGGTATTTTCTTTTTCGCTGATATTTAATCTTATGTTAACATCTGCTGGGCAACTGATTTCAACTATTGTTCAGTTTCTCTGCTCTGTCCCAAATCACTATGTCAGGCCTATTATGTTTACATTTTATTGTGGTTTTCACTGGGACATTCCATCAGTGCTCCTTCTTATTATGAGTGACTATGGCTTCTACCATGCTGTGGGTTCTTATTTCTTTGACCCCAGGGTTACCCTTCCAACAGTTCTCATTATATAGTGTCTTAGCTACAACTTCATGTCTCATTGGAAAATAATACCATGATGACATTTTCAGACAACTGCTTATGAGGTGGGTGATATCTTTGGTATTAACTCCACAAAGTCTGCATCAGTTATCACATTTTGCTGCTTTTCTTGTGTCTCTGTCCATTTTGTGCATCAGGTATTTGGTTGGTATTTCCTGCTCCTGGATTGCATATGCATACCCTTCAAAGTAGGAGTTAGTAATCTGGTTGTTGATCCGTGATAGATTGCGCTGATTATCAATGTTACTATCATCCCAGAGCTATCTGCTAACATATCCGTGCATGGTCTTCTACTGATATATACCCATTCTTTCATCTAATGATACATTGCAGTAGAGTCATGTGACTTCTTTGGACATATATTTAAAGTTATCAGACAAGAAATGCTGCTCAAAGAACTGCTTTCCAAGTATCATGATGTTATCAAACCTCTTGTATGCAAAATTGGTTAAAGGATGCACTTCAACACTTGGTGGTTAAAAGATGTTGTTGAAGAGATATGATATGACATTCAAAGGCAGTCTGGATTGATGTTAAGCTGCTGCCACCTTGTTTCATTTTAGGTTGATGTGGAAATTATGTGTGCTGGTCAGTATCTTCCAGGTTTTCAAGTCAATGGCTTCGATCTCATCAAGTGTCCAATCAAGTAGCCCAAATGTTAACATGAGTACTGGCATTGTAAACACATTGTGGGCCTCTGTTTTATTGAATGCAGAGATCTTTGGAATCCATATTTTCTTTATTCAGCTGTAATAATTTTTAGTGACACATGTCTTATTATAGATGCCATTGTAAGATATGTTTTAATCCACTCCTACGTACCTATAACATTCCTCATCAGATATAGGAGAAACAGTTAAGTCATTGACAGAAATGCTGCTAGTCTGGTTTACAGTTTTCCCTCTTTTCACAACCATATCATAACATTTATCCCAATAGTATATCCTTTGAGAATGTTGTACATCAAGGCTCCTTTCTTCTTAAGCATATTCTTGGTATACAGTTTCAAGTCATCCACAAAAAAACTGTGTAATTTTGGTATTTCTGTTTCTTTATGAACCAGTGAGATAACTTTCAGACTTCCTTAACATTTAACTTCAAGATGGTGGCCCACAATGAAGTCAGGTCAGCTATGGCTTTGACTATACTTACTGGAACTTTAAGCAAGTTGAAGGGCTTCTTGAATGAATGAGTTGGGAACAGAATCAAAGACTTTCTTGTAGTCCAGCCACATTGAAACTAGGTTCTGCCTATGCTCTTTCACCTCTGACATTCCAGTTTTGTTTATTAACAATTGCTTGGTACATCTCCAGACTTCCTTCTTCCCAGCTGCTTGTTCTGCTGTGATGATGTTATTACTTTCATAATGGTCTTAGAGAAAGAGGTTTAAACATGCTGTATATATTTTATAGTTTTTTGCCATGTGGTTGGTTCTGCTTTTGGGGATCAGTTTTTTCTCTGCCAGAGCTAACTAGCAAGGTATGCTACTATGCCCATTGAGAGCTTGCTGGTACACGTTGATAATATATGATTAGTAGAAGTTTAGCTTCTTATACCAATATCCAACAATCAAGTCTCTTCCAGGTACTTTTCCATTCTGAAGTTTCTGGAATACAATCACAAGGGTATCAGCACCAATGCTGTATGTCTTGGGTGTAATGCAGGAACAATAACTTCTTCAAATTTCTTCTAGCCACAGAGCGTCTTGGTTAAACTCCATGTCTTTGCTCCAAATTTTCCTCCAGAAAGAGTCTATGTCTTCTTGTGAAGGAGCTTCTATGATGTTAACTGCTTTTCCTCTCATGTCTCTGTAGACTGCTGCTTGGTTCTGATTAAATATTTTGTTTATTATTTTTCTTTAGATTATTCTCTTCTGATGTTTGAGTTTTTCACTGACTGCTTTTAGCTTGTGCTTGAGGGTGATCAGTTTGCATAAAGTTCTATGCCTTGGAACTTTATGTTAAATACAAATTTAGTCTGTGGCCCTAAGTAGGCTTATCCCAAAGGAACATCCAGTTATATATACCTTTTCTCTTTTACCTGTTTCAGTCATTGAACTGTGGCCTTGCTGGGACACCACCTTGAAGGGTTTAGTCAAACAAATTGATATCAATACTTAATCTTTTTAAACCTGATACATATTCTATCAGTCTCTTTTGCCAAACTACTAAGTTATGAGGACATAAACAAACCAACGCTAGTGATAGACCAACTCATACACACACGCGCGCATGCACACACGTGTACAATGACACTGGCACTTTGTTAGTTAAGAAGAAGAGGGTTCTACTGGATCCAAATTACAAGTACAATTCATTTTTGTCAGCTGAGTGAACTGGAGCAACAAGTTTCTTGCTCAACAACACAATGCGCTCCTGAGAATCGAATTTATAACCTTACACTTCAACCTCTAAACCATGTGCCTTCGCACACACACACACACAAACACACACACGTAAGTTTCTTTCAGGTTTGATCTACTATATCCACTCACAAAGCTTTGGTTGGCCCGAGATTATAATACAAAACACTTGCCCAAGGTGAAAGGCAGTGGGGCTGAACCCAGAACCACATGATTAGGAAGCACACTTTTTATGACACAGCCACTCATGTGCCTATATATATATATATATATATATATATATACTGATTATCATGAGTGGTCATTCTAACAGTTAACCACATCACTTGGTGCCACGCCATCAGCGATGTTGCTTCCTCCATTGAGATCTCTTCCACCACCTCCCTTGACAATGAATGTCAGAGGTGAAAAAATAATGCAGCTGCATCATCAGACCTTGAACAACTATACCCCTGTCATCACTGCAATCAGATATGTCGATCCCACATTGGCCTTATCAACCATGAATAAGTGTGCAGAAAATGTAGACAACAGCCTTCCTCATCTTTGTCAGCGAAGCAGTGCCAAGAAATATATATATATTTATATATATCAGGTCATCCCATCAGTTCTGTCCGATTTTACCTTTTTTAAAATTGAATGAAATTTAATAGTATTTTAGAATGTCTAATGGAATTAAAAATTATTTTTATGCATTTGTGTACATTTAAACTAATTAAATAGTATTTTACAGAATAATAGAATTAATTTAAAATTTTTGTTTTCAATGTACATGGAAAAATACGGAGATTAAGAACATGGAAAAAAAAATTTTTAATTTCCAATTTTCTATGAAACACTCCAAACTGACTGAAGCTGTCAATGTCGATATGCTAAAAATAACAGCCAAATACCAGGAGAATTTTTGTGTTTGTGTGTGCACATGCAACAATGATTTATACAAATAAACAGAGAAAGTACAGAAATATGTTTTACATACTTGTCATATACGTCAGTTTTGTTTTTCGCATCCTTTAAGTTTTTGAGGATGATGGAAAAGCTATTCAAGGCACCCTCTAAAGTCATGAGATTTTTGGGATGGGGCTAATGCAGATTCGCACCTCCCCTTCGTGAATGCATTTTTCTGAAAAAATTTATTCCAACATGTAAAACCTAAGAATCCAAATAAACTTTTTCAGAAAAATGCAATTTTCTAGGGGAGGTGTGAATCTGCATTAGCCCTCACCCCCACCCTTGGAATTGTGCTTATTTAGTTGAAAAATGCGGCTGATCTGAGAGGGGGATGTATAATTGGGTTAACTTTTGAAAAAATTTCTTGTGGAGTATAAGAGGTTTATTTTTCTCTGAGGAGATAAATAAATATGTGGCCAGGTATTGAGGCAAATATTTTGACCAAATATCTGGCCTTCTTATCCACTCTTTTATATCCCTCCACAAAGTTCAATTTTTTGTGTGTGTATGTGTGTGTGTTTGATCTATAAAATTTTCAGAATGGTTTACCACATAATGGTGGTACTTAACTGCTTAGATCATTGTAGGTAGCCCAAGAATCACTGTAAATAATGAGGCAGGTTTGATATATTCCTGGATCAGAGGAATCAGTGTCACTTTGTCATGCTTCTTATTAATAAGAGGCACAACAGAACGACACTTACTGGTTCGCTCTGTTCCACCAAACAACCAAACTTGGCTCAGAATTTGACCCTTCCCGTATTTCCGGCAGACAATTACAGTCTCGTCAATTTTGACCTCAATTGACTCACTGCCTAATGGTTCCTCTGTGACTTCAGAATAAAAAGATCTCCAGTCCACAGTATTTGTTGAACATAATTCCAGGTTTTCCATCACTGTGATATGGCTCCATGAATGATGAATAAATTCGTTAATGAAGGAACGATTTTCCACAGAGGAATGTGTGCATGATGAAGAAAGGACCCATGAAAGTCCGATACAGAATAGCCACACTGATGTTGTTTTTCGATTTGGCAACAGTGTAACTTTTTCTGCATTGCCAGACATGTTGGTCTTCTCTGTACACACATTCATTCCAACATCGTGAACATATCACAGTAGTGGGCAGGACACCATGGTTTCAAAAGAATTCAATAGCTTTTCTGTCATCCTCAAAAAATTCAGATACAAGCATATTTATATGCACAGATGGGACAAGACATCATCATATTTAAGAGACAGCTCAGCAAATGCTGCTTTCTTATGCTTCTGATCTCTCTCTCTCTTTGCTTCTGATCTCTCTCTCTCTCTTTGCTTCTGATCTCTCTCTCTCTCCGGTTTCCCACCCTGCTTTTTTTTTTCGAACAAAATAAGGGGTCTGCAGCATATTAGGAGGTCAGGGAACTTGATTCCATGCAAAAAATCTAAGTTTTTTTTTTTAGTGAAAATTGTGTGGTGTACTTCCCAATGGGTGTGGGGGTGAAATTTCCGAGGCTTTCACCCCACCCTGTTTTCTGGACCCAAAAAAGGATTTTGTGACATATTAGGTCACCAGAATTCATTCAATGGAAGAAAAAAAAATTTCCAATAATTCCAGGCTGGGGGGATTTGGTTTCTCACCCGCCTTTCTTCCAAGCAAAAATAAGGGGTTTGCAGTATATTAGGAGGTCAGGGTACTTAATTCCACACAAAAAATCCATATTTTTTTTTTTTTAGTGAAAATTGTGCGGGTGAAAGTATCAAATGATACAAACGATATACCCTTGGATGTTTTATATGTGTATTTATGGATTCATTATAACAGACTGAATGATACTCTTTTATTCTTTACTCGTTTACTTGTTTCAGTCATTTGACTGCGGCCATGCTGGAGCACCGCCTTTAGTCGAGCAAATCGACCCCAGGACTTATTCTTTGTAAGCCTAGTACTTATTCTATCGGTCTCTTTTGCCGAACCGCTAAGTGACGGGGACATAAACACACCAGCATCGGTTGTCAAGCAATGCTAGGGGGACAAACACAGACACACAAACACATACACACACACATATATATATACATATATACGACGGGCTTCTTTCAGTTTCCGTCTACCAAATCCACTCACAAGGCTTTGGTCGGCCCAAGGCTATATTAGAAGACACTTGCCCAAGATGCCACGCAGTGGGACTGAACCCAGAACTATGTGGTTGGTAAGCAAGCTACTTACCACACAGCCACTCCTGATGATTTGTATTTTTATACGTTTGGGCGAGGGCTTTGCAGGTTGACTGGAGATAAGACAGAGTAGGTAAATAGAATTAGAGTAATAAATGAATAAATTAAATAGAGATGATAGAGGAAATTTAAATACAAACAAGAGCACACAGCGAGTGCAAACCTCTGCCAAGGCAACACCAACATCTTCTCAACAATTAGCCAAAGATGATTTTAAAATGAGAATATCTTATCTTAATATATAAAGCTGAAGTTGTGTGTCTGTGTGAAGCCTTTTTAAAAGTTTATACAAGTCCACATTTTCCAGTTTATCATAAAAATGTTTACATCAATGGAATTTTCTCGATGTGAACTTTCCAGTGCAGTAATTAGATTTTTTAAAATTCTGTTTACTTTGTGTGATTTAAGGGAGATTTAGCTGTTATTTCTAGCAACTTTTATATTTCTTCCCTTCTACCTGTAACGGCGTTCTTATACACATATGTCACATGTTCTCTATTCCTTTTCCCCCTCTTCCTCTCTCACTCTCTCAAGTGCATACACGTGCAAGTACACACAATCATTCAATAAAATATAACTCATGTTTGTCAATGTGGCATAACTACAGAATTGTACCCCCCGACTTTGGAAGGTCATAATTTTCAGAAAAATGAATATTTTTTAATGAAATTTTCTATACTAATATTATTTATTATGTAGATTCCGAATATACAAAAATTTTCAGTGAAAGTGTTTTGGGAGGGGCGGGGGACAATTTTTGAGAAGTGTTCCCCACTCTGTGGTGTTTCGGAGCAAGTCATCTATATTTGTTTCATTTTTCTCTATTATGTGTGTATGTGCATCCGTAGATTTCTACTCTACACTGTCCGACTGGAAACCCTGAAACATCACAATTTTCACTTTCATTTTATTCTCTACCTGAGATCGCACTAAAATTTATTTTGTTACCACTTTGGAAATTATCACACTAAAATTAAATTTATTCTGTTGCCACTTTGGGAGGTTTCAAGATGAATATCATGCAATGTCCTCCGTTTCGCTTATTAGATTTGTTTGAAATCAGCCGTGACCAGGACCATCTAATTGAATGGCTGAAAACATATGGACTTTTAGCAGAAGCTCATGTCTGTGACTGTGGCCACAATTGTTCGTTTGTGAAATTTCCGCGACTTCAAGATAGGTATAGTTGGAAGTGCACTGCTTGACAGTGTTAAAAACGCTTTTCCATTAGAGAAGGATCGTTTTTCCAAAATAGTAATTTACCTTTAAGAACAATACTGCTCTTTCTGTATTAGTGGTCCATTGATGAACCCTTGCAGAAAATTATGCATGAGCTAAAAATTGCGAGTTGTTCCACTGTGGTGGATTGGGCCAATTTCTGCCGAGATATTCTGGCACAACACCTAATTGATAATCCATTAATGATTGGCGGCCCTGATGTCGTGGTTGCCATCGATGAGTCTAAATTTATGCACCGAAAGTATCGGCGGGGTGTGCACTATGACGGCACTTGGGTGTTGGGTGGAGTTGAATTGGACAATCCCACCAATTGCTTCTTATCTATATGCCCGGATAATAGCCGGTCCATGGATTCCTTGGGATCCATTATCCGGCAACATGTCTGTCCAGGGAGCATCATTTTCACAGATGAATGGGCACATTATCGTAATTTGCAGCAGCAAGAGTTCCTGCATTTAACGGTAAACCACTGTTTCATTTGTTGATGAAGCCACAGGTGTACACACAAATCATGTAGAAGGAATGTGGGTGCATGCTAAGCGCAAATATCGGCAACATCATGGTACCTCATCCGAGTTGTTTCCCACGTATTTAATAGAATTCATGTGGCGGAAAAGGTACTCCACTAGACAATTTGAGCACCTCTTTGCTCAAATTGCTGAGCAATACACATTTTAAATACATATATACATAACATATTTCTTTTTAAACAAACATTCTTAACTAATACAAGATTTTACATAAGATCAATGAAGAACACAAACATGTACTGAAACAGAGACTAAACTTATGTTATTTTGTTGGGATTAATCCACCTTTAAAGTGAAAAAAAACAAAACCGACGTATACGACAGGTATGTAAAATATATTTGTGTACTTTTTTCTCTGTTTATTCTTAATCTTCATGTTTTTGCAAGACTGAAAAAAAAAGTTCTGGAAAGCTAACATTTTAAAATTGTTGGGGAAGGGACAGGGTGCCTGCGCTGAGTCTGCCCTTTATAGTTTCTATATTTAACCGTGCATGTATATTCCTATTTTTGCTTCTGTTCTCTTCTACTTCTCTACTAGAAACGTTTACTTTGGAATTTATGACAGCTTCTCTTCACTGCCTATTACTTCATTAGAAATCTACGAATGTACATAAGCACATAATAGAGAAAAATGAAACAAATATGGACAACTTGCGCCGAAACACCACCGAGTGGGGAACACTTCTCAAAAATAACCTGCAGTTGTTTCGTTCAAAATTCCTACATGCTTGAAATGTACATACATCAAAGTATATTTGTAGAAAATTTCACGAAAAAATATTCATTTTCCTGGAAGTTAAAAGGAATTTAAGTGGAATTTCCGAAAATTGTTCCCCCCACCCCCTCCCAAAACACTTTCACCGAAAATTTTTGTATATTCAGAATCTAAATAATAAATAATATATGCATAGAAAATTTCATTAAAAAAAATATTCATTTTTCTGAAAGTTATAACCTTCCAAAGTCGGGGGGTACAACTCTGTAGTTATGCCGTCAATGTTTTGTAAATATACCACGATTTTCAGTAGGGTGTTAGGGTTGGGATTTTAGGGTCAGGGTTACGATTTTAGGGTTATGGTTAAGGTTAGGATTTAGAGTTACGGTTAGGGTTAGGATTAGGGTTAGTGTTACGATTTTAGGGTCAGGGTTAGGGTTTTAGGGTTAGGGTTAGGGTTTAGGGTCAGTGTTAGGGTTAGTGTTAGGGTTAGGATTAGGTTTTGGGTTTTAGGGTTAGGATTGGGTAATTGTGGGGGTATTAATCTGAAAAATTACAGAAATGTGAAAACTACCGACCCTGCCATCTATTATAACTTTTGTTGTTCTGTTTAATATATACATAGATTATGCCTCCAAACAAGACAGCTAGCTGGGGAAAGAAAGAAAGCAACCGGTTTAAAAAGACAGCATCAGACTGCAGCAAGTCACCACATTCCAGAAGCTACTTTGAACATAATGCAAAATGGTGCATCAACATCTACTGCCCAATCTGATAGAATTCTGGCAAAACTGTGTAGCAACAGATCACCAGCAATTGCTTCATCAGAAATTGCCGTCCTAGCTCCTGCTAAAAGGGATTACCCTGCTATGTATAATCAGTGCAGTGCAAAAAGTTGTTTTGCACAAGCATTTCTATAGCCAATTAGACGGATGAAATTTACGTACACTTAATAATGTTGCGCAAAACAGCCTTCAGACTTTCCTTATTAATTTCATCGTCTTTTGAATTCTGAACATATTTACATCATAAGGGTTTTTTCGTTGTAAGGCTTTCTATTTTTAGTTGATTTTCACCTAGCAAGACTTATTGTAGATGGCGTAATAAGTCACACCCGGACAACGTCGGGTTATACTGCTAGTCTGAAATAAACTCGACTGCTCTCACAAACGAGAATACTAAAAATGAACCCAACCACTCTCAAAAATTAAGTAAAAAAATGGAAAAATAATCCAGAATCCTTGTCCGGTACCAGATCGATCCCAAAATCTAATCAGTTCATGCCAGTCATGAGGCCAAGCATCCCTGAAAGTTCTATCCGAATCCATCCAGCGGTTCTTGAGATATCTTGTCCATGGACAAACAAACAAACAAACATGACTGAAAACAATACTTCCACCTTCACTAAGGTGGAGGTAATAAGGTAAGACTGTAATATACGTTTATAAGGTATAAAGAAAGTTAAGAATATTTGTACATGCAAGTACGCACGCATACATGTACACACATACATATATGCATCCGTACATCATATACACAGAGACAGTCGCATATATTTACACATATACATACATCCACATGCACACACATATCTGCACATATACATAGGTACATTCACACATACATCTATGTATGTGTGTGTGTGTGTGCATATATGTGTGTGTGTGTGTGTTATGAGGGGTAATGGTGTCAAAAAGACCCAAAGGTGTCAGGTAATGCTGAGTAAGTGCTATGAACAGACTACAGTTAAGCTCCAGGTTCGGTGATTATGTGAACGAGGAGTCCAATGTAGGTCATATACTAGCATGCACATATATAAAAAATTAACAGAATGAGATAAAAATCCAAGGCTGTGTAAGATTTCAGAACATTTATAAAGAGAAGATCTTACAGCTGTTTCCGAGATATTTTATATATCCCTTCATCAGAGACGGTGTGAGAAAATGGTTACGCAATAGTTATTCTAGAGAAGATATAAAATAGAGTGTGAAGTGGAGGAATGAAAAGAGACGGGAGATATTCAGGGATATTTCACCTGCAGTTCCATTATTTAAGCAGAATGGTATACATATAAGTTTCCTGTACCTTGTGTGTAAGTTCCAATAGTATTTAAAATTGGTCATTTCAAGCATAGAGTTTGTAAACCATGTTATTGGATTGATCCAATTGCTTAACCATTTTATTGCTTAACCATTTTATTGCACCGTCTCTGATGAAGGGATATATAAAATATCCCAGAAACAGCTGTAAGACCTTTTCTTTATAAATGTTCTGGATTTTTATCTCATTCTGTTAATTTTATATATATAAATTTAAATAACAAGGGTAACAAACTGAATGTTAATTTGATTAATATCAATTTAAAACCAGTGGCCTAGCATATTGAAAAAAACTGAAGATTCAGAAAAAATTATGACAAGCTACGGACTATTACGTAAGTAATTTTGGTTGATGGCAAAACCGGTCTACAATTAATTCTTTATATTTTGTATATTTTCATTTGTCTTGCTCGCTTACGTTCTGGTGCTTGCTGAATTTTCTTGAGAACAATCTTTAGTGGTCAGATCGTTGGTGATCTTCTTCTAGCATAATGGATGTCCACTTAGTGGTATCTCTATTATATGTATGTTATATATATATATATATATATATATATATATATATATATATATATATATATATATATATATATATATATGTATGTATGTGTATATACATACATACATACATATACATTTACACATTTTACCCATCACCCCTCTAAAGATATTATGCTCAGGTCCTATGAATTTAATATTTAATTCACTGAGTATTAATTGAAACAGCTGTAAGGGATTTTGATTGATTTGTTGTTAATAATAAGCAATTAACTTCCCAATCTCCATTTTCTTTTTCTTCTTTTATATGGATATAAACTATCTGTTTTTATATATACACCTATTATTTTAAGGAAATTCCCCCAAAATATTAGGTATTGAACTAGTATTTCCTTGGATGAAACCATCCCCTCATGAGGCTAACACAACCCCTAATCGAATATATATATATATATATATATATATATATATATATATATATATATATATATATATATATATTATACAACAAGATTTTATATCTTGGACATAGAGCTACCCAAACTATAGACACAGAGTGACCAGGGACAATTGTCGCACCTAGAAATGATAACCGATCCAGGACCAGCAATATGGAAGAGGTATCCGCTATTCCCAGTAACACCACCACAGATGACCAAATAATTATCTCCGACACTGATGGGATGACCAGCCCCACATCATATGTTACCAGGGGTGTGATTAGGGCCACATCCCATGTTTATAAATAAATTGGATCTGCGAGTACTCCTTTCAAGTGACATTTTCTAAACAACTAGTCATCCTTCAGAGTCCTAGAAAGATGGTTTGTCATGTCCTTGGCCTACCATGTGTGGCACCTCAAAGATCAAATGACTCCATGTGATATCAAGTGGAAAGTAATTAATCATCCAGGCCCATATATTAATGGAAGTGGCCATTGCAAGATCTGCATCATGGAGAGAGCCTAAATTCTTAAAGACTATACGAAACTTGGTACATTAAAAAGTCGCAAAGAAGTGTTTTCTAAATGTGTCCACTTCAAGCGCTACTTACTGGAAAATTGGATCTCCGCATTTGCTGGTTAGGCCTCTTTGGGGCTATAAGCGTTGTTTTTCTTCTATTACAAGGGAGATAACCCATCCTCATCGAGTTTTTTTTTTCTAAGATGTATTTCTCGACTTCTGAGTGTTTCCTCACGTCTACAACATAGAAGTTTTAAATTTCTGTCTTTATAGAGAGTCTGACAAGCTGTCCTCAAGGCTTTGGCTTTGTGGATGCGAAACCTTGGGTAGCTCTATGTCCAAGATATAAAATTTTGTTCTTACAATTGCTACTTTATTCTTTAGTGTATGCTTCTTTCTGATATAGGTTTTTTTAACTCTATATATATATTTAAAGGAAGAAGAAGAAAATGGAGATTGTGAAGTTAAGAAGTTTATTATCAACAACAAATCAAACATTATCCCTTACAACCATTTCAATTAAATATTAAGTTCATCGGACATTAAACGATGATGATGATGATTTCTGAACATAATATCTTCAGAGGGAAAAATATTATACCCTTAGATGTTTTATATGTTGGTGTGTCATACCCAATGACTGGTGTAGCAGCACCATAGTCAACTGCTACAAAGGTAAAGGTGACGCTTTAGATACAAATAATTACAGAGGTATCAAGTTGTTAGATCAGGTAATGAAAGTCACGTAGAGGGTCATAGCCCAACTAATTAGGGAGAGAGTCAGTTTAGATTTGTGCCAGGGAAAAGCACCACTGATGCTATATTTCTGGTAAGACAGCTGCAGGAGAAATACCTAGCCAAAGATAAACCTCTGTACCTGGCTTTCGTTGACATGGAGAAAGCCTTTGACAGGGTCCCCCGATCTCTTATCTGGTGGTCAATGAGGAAACTAGGGATAGAAGAATGGTTATTGAGAGCTGTGCAAGCCATGTACAGGGACACTGTCAGTAAGGTGAGGATTGGCAATGAGTACAGTGAAGAATTCCAGGTAGAGGTAGGAGGCCACCAAAGTTCAGTCCTCGGCCCCTTCCTATTTATCATAGTCCTCCAGGCAATAACAGAGGAATTGAAGACAGGATGCCCCTGGGAGCTCCTCTATGCTGATGACCTTGCACTAATTGCTGAGTCACTATCACAATTAGAGAAGTTTCAGATGTGGAAGCAAGGACTGGAATCGAAGGGCCTTAGAGTCGACCTAGCTAAAACCAAAGTCCTAATAAGTAGGAAGGTAGACAAAACACAAACTCCTTCAGGTAGATGGCCTTACTCGATCTGTTGAAAAAGCGTAGGTAGAAACTCCATAAGTTGTACCCAGTGTAAGCTATGAACACATAAGAGCTGCAGCAATATCAAAGGAAGGCTAACTAGCATGATAGTTTTTGTATGTGGCAGATGCTCAGGAGCAATAAAAACTGAAAATGTACAGAAAACAACTTTGGCCACTTTGCAGGGAGAAAAACTAGACTTAGTTGATAGTTTCCGCTATCTAGGTGACCAAGTTAGTGGTGGGGGAGGGTGTGCTGAAAGTGTAGCTGCTAGAATAAGAATAGTCTGAGCAAAGTTCAGAGAGATCTTACTGGTGACAAGGGGCCTCTCACTCAGAGTAAAAGGCAGACTGTATGACGCATGTGTACAAACAGCCATGCTACATGGCAGTGAAACATGGGCCATGACTGCTGAGGACATGCGTAGACTCGCAAGCAATGAAGCCGGTATGCTCCAATGGATGTGTAATGTCAGTGTGCATGCTAGACAGAGTGTAAGTACCTTGAGAGAAAACTTGAACCTAAGAAGCATCAGTTGTGGTGTGCAAGAGAGACAATTGCGCTGCTATGGTCATGTGGTGAGAATGGATGAGGATAGCTATGTGAAAAAGTGCCACACCCTAGCAGTTGAGGGAACCTGTGGAAGAGGTAGGCCCAGGAAAACCTGGGATGAGGTGGTGAGGCACGACCTTCGAACACTGGTCCTCACCGAGGCAATGACTTCTGACCGACACCTTTGGAAATATGCTGTGCATGAGAAGACCCGGCAAGCCAAATGAGACCTAAATCCAAGGCCTCTGCCAGGGGTGTAGCCAGCCCACTTATGCGTACCTTCCTCATTGGACACTAAACTCCGCTTGCGAAGACCTGTTGAGGCAAGTGAAATCAAAATCGAACTAAATTCGACGTCTGGCACCCATGCCAATGTCACCTCCTTCATTGGAGACTAAACTCGGCTTGCGAAGACCTGTTGGGGCCAGTGAAAGCAAAATCGTGATGGCACCTGTGCCCAGCGTCGCCTTCCTGGCACTTGTGCCAGTGGCACGTGTAAAGACATTCGAGTGAGATTGTTGCCAGTGCCGCTGGTTCATCAGTCCTCAGTCAAACGGACGTTAAACGATGATGATGATGATGATGTTTATGAATGCATTATAGCAGACTGAACGAAACTATTTGTGGTTTATATTTTTACGTTGTTCGGACAAGGGGTTTGCAAGTTGGTTGGAGGTAAGATAGAGTAAGTGATAAATGAGTCATAGTGATAAATGAATAAATTAAATAGAGATGATAGAGGAAATTTCAATATAAATAAGGTAAGGATAAGTAAAAATAAGCATATAACTAGTAATCCAACTATATATAAACAAAGAATTGATAATGATAACAAACCCCAAATTATTTCAAATCAACCTCATAATAGCGAACATAATATTAGAAAAACCATTATTAAATTATCTCATAAACCCAAGATAAATTTTTTAAAAAAACCAATTTAAAATTATAATGATCTCCACAATGATAAAAATATAATTAATAAACATATTGATATGAATAATCAATTAATTACCTCCAATACCAGTACCACTGCTAATCAATATAATGCCCTAAATTATAATATTAAACCAAACACTCATTTCATTAACTCTAACAAATCTAAAAGGGATTTCAAAATTCCTATAAACAACAATTACTATGATAAATCTAATAAAATTTGGTTAATTATTCCATACGCAAAACAAATTAAAAATAACATTGTTAAATCTATATTTAAAGCCATTCAGAAATATTCTAACATCGATAATAGATATAGTGAAATATTAAACTACAAAACTGTCAAGATTGGTTTCAGCCTAACTCTTAACTTATTTACAATTATATCATCAATTAACAACAGGAAATTAAATAAATTCCACACCAATAGAAATACCCATAACAATAATTCTACTAATTCCCCTAAACTTAAACTATATACCCCAAACTCCACTAACTCTAATACTAATGCACACATAACTCCCAATGATGGAACCATAATAACCCATACTAATCCTAGTAATACCAATTCTTCTAACAGATACACACATAATAACATTTATGAAACTTGTGACTAATTGTAAATTTAAGTATTCATGTAAAAGAAAAAATGTAGTCTATCAATGCACAGTTATAGTTCAGGGTAAAAGATATTTTTATATTGGCTTGACTGAAAATAAAGTTAAGATTCGCACAGCCAATCATCTCCAACTTCTTAAAAATAAACAAAAAATCAACTCCACTGGATTAAGTAAATATATATGGGAATTAAAAGATAATAATATTGAATTTAAAATTAAGTGGGATATCATTGCCTCCGCACTGGCTTATAAAGTCAGCAACAAAAGATGTAATCTTTGCATCACAGAGGTTTTTTTCATCCTTACCTCTAAGAATACCTAACTTAACTTGCAAAATGCGAAACATATTTCTTGTATTCACGCGGGAAAATATGTATTCTCTAAATTTAAGTAATTGACTTATTATTCCTCTCACTGAAAAATTTGTATAATCCCTTTAACTCTTTAACTCCACTAATATAACTCATCTCCCACCCCTCAACTCTTATTCTTTTATTCTTTTACGTGTTTCAGTCATTTGACAGCAGGCATGCTGGAGCACTACCTTTAGTTGAGCAAATCAACCCAAGGACTTATTCTTTGTAAGCCTAGTACTTATTCTATTGGTCTCTTTTGCTGAACCACTAAGTTACGGGTACGTAAATGCACCAGCATCGGTTGTCAAGCGATGTTAGGGGGGACAAACACAGACACATAAACATATACACACACATACATATATATATATATATGACAGGCTTCTTTCAGTTTCCATCTACCAAATCCACTCACAAGGGTTTGGTCAGCTTGAGGCTATAGCAGAAGACACTTGCCCAAGGTGCCACGTAATGGGACTGAACCCAGAACCATGTAGTTGGTAAGCAAGCTACTTACCACACAGCCACTCCTGTACCTATACTTAACCATACTAACAATAATATTAATATAAAGCGATCAAGAGTATGAAGACAGGGAAAGCCCCCAGCCCATCAGGAATCGCTGCAGAGATGCTCAAAATATCTGTCAGTGTCGGCTATAGCCTAGTCACTCGTATTACGAACCAGGTGATACACGAAGGAGTCATACCCAATGACTGGTGTAGCAGCACCATAGTCAACTGCTACAAAGGTAAAGGTGACGCTTTAGATACAAATAATTACAGAGGTATCAAGCTGTTAGATCAGGTAATGAAAGTCACGGAGAGGGTCATAGCTCAACTGCTTAGGGAGCGAGTCAGTTTAGATGAGATGCAGTTTGGGTTCATGCCTGGGAAAAGCACCACTGATGCTATATTTCTGGTAAGACAGCTTCAGGAGAAATACCTAGCCAAGGATAAACCTCTGTTCTTGGCTTTCGTTGATATGGAGAAGGCCTTTGACAGGGTCCCCCGATCTCTCATTTGGTGGTCAATGAGGAAACTAGGGATAGAAGAATGGTTAGTGAGAGCTGTGCGAACCATGTACAGAAACTCTGTCAGTAAGGTGAGAGTTGGCAGAGAGTACAGTGAAGAATTCCGGGTGGAGGTAGGGGTCCACCAAGGTTCTGTCCTCAGCCCCCTCCTATTTATCATAGTTCTCCAGGCTATAACAGAGGAATTCAAGACAGGATGCCCCTGGGAGCTCCTCTATGCTGATGACCTTGCACTAATTGCTGAGTCACTATCACAATTAGAGAAGTTTCAGGTATGGAAGCAAGGACTAGAATCAAAGGGCCTTAGAGTCAACCTAGCTAAAACCAAAGTCCTCATAAGTAGGAAGGCAGACAAAACACAAACCCCTTCGGGTAGATGGCCCTGCTCGATTTGTAGAAAAGGAGTGGGAAGTAACTCTATAAGATGCACCCAGTGCAAGCTATGGACACATAAGAGGTGCAGCAATATCAAAGGAAGGTTAACTAGGAAGTTAGTTTTTGTTTGCAGCAGATGTTCTGGAGCAATAAATACTGGGAATGTGCAGAAAACAACTTCTGCCACATTCCAGGGAGAAAAACTAGAAGTAGTTGATAGCTTCCGCTATCTTGGTGACCAAATTAGCAGTGGAGGTGGGTGCGCTGAAAGCGTAGCTGCTAGAATTAGAATAGCCTGGGCAAAGTTCAGAGAGCTTTTACCTCTGCTGGCGACAAAGGGTCTCTCTCTCAGAGTAAAAGGCAGATTGTATGACGCATGTGTACGAACAGCCATGCTTCATGGCAGTGAAACATGGGCCGTGACTGCTGAGGACATGCATAGGCTCGCAAGGAATGAAGCTAGTATGCTCCGATAGATGTGTAATGTTAGTGTGCATACTAGACAGAGTATCAGTACCTTGAGAGAAAAGTTGAACTTACGAAGCATCAGTTGTGGTGTGCAAGAGAGACGACTGCGCTGGTATGGTCATGTAGCGAGAATGGATGAGGATAGCTGTGTGAAAAAGTGCCACACCTTAGCAGTCGAGGGAATCTGTGGAACAGGTAGGCCCAGGAAGACCTGGGATGATGTGGTAAGGCACGACCTTCGAACATTGGGCCTCACCGAGGCGATGACTTCTGACCAAGACCTTTGGAAATATACTGTGCGTGAGAAGACCCGGCAAGCCAAGTGAGACCTAAATCTAAGGCCCAGCCAGCCCACTTATGCATACCTTCCTTCCTTCATTGGACACTAAATTCCACTTGCGAAGACCTGTTGAGGCAAGTGAAATCGAAATCAAGTTAAGTTGGACACTAAACTCCACTGCGTAGGCCTGTTGAGGCAAGTGAAATCGAAATCGAGTTAAATTAAATTGGACACTAAACCCCACTTGCGAAGACCTGTTGAGGCAAGTGAAATAGAAATAGATCGTTGCCGTGCCCCTGAACTGGCTCATGTGCAGGTGACACATGAGGTTTTTCGAGCAAGATGAGCGTGGCCGTTGCCAGTACCGCCTGACTGGCCTTCGTGCGGGTGACACGTAAAAGCACCCACTACACTCTCTGAGTGGTTGGCGTTAGGAAGGGCATCAAGCTGTAGAAAATCTGCCAAATCAGATTGGAGCCTGGTGTAGCCATCTGGTTTCACCAGTCCTCAGTCAAATCGTCCAACCCATGCTAGCATGGAAAGCGGACGTTAAACGACGACGACGACATCAATTACACCTAAATTTAAACTTATTATTATTGCACCAGTTACCTCAATTAAACATTCACCTTTATATATCCTTAGTAACCTTTTACTAACATACACACTTTTTTGAACATACACACCTGGCAACATTTATAACTGTTTCACTATTGTTTACACATTTGCCTTACATTAATAACCACATTAACACATCCTTCCACAACATATTAAGACCTGTTGAACACACACACATATATATATACATGAATATATATATGTACATATATATGGGTGTATAGCTGTGTGTTTGTAAGCTGCCTGTGCATGTATATGTGCACGTACATGGGTAGGTACATGTGAGTATATGTATGCATAAGTATATGTGTAGATCTATGTGTGTGTGTGTGTGTGTGTGTGTGTATGTATATATAAATGTGTACATGGGGGGATGTGCATGTGGCTATATATGTACATCTATATACATACATCTATATGGGCATGTGTATGTGTGTGCATAAGTATACATATATATACATAATTTAAACCAATAAGTGCCTACTTATTTATTTATTTATTTATTATGTGTGGGTATATATGTAAATGTGTGTATACACACATATGTGTATCTGTGTATGTGTATGTATGTATGTGTACGTATGTATGTATACATATATATGTAAGTATGTATATCCACACACACACACGTTATTCAAATGAATATGTGACTATTTATTTATTTATATATGTGTGTGTATATGTGTGTGTATATATATATATATATATATATATATATTTATTTATTTATATATGTCAATTTACCTATTTGGTTAATAAATTTTTATAGACAAATATCTTCTGTACACTTTAAAATTACTATTACACTTACATAACTCTCACCCTGCATACATATTTTTCTAATACAACTGAACATATTCTTAGTAACCTTTAACTAACATTTGAACATACACACTTCACAACATTAATAGCTGTCTGACTATTTAAATTATTTGTCATACATTAGTAACCACTTTCACATATCCTTATCAATATCTTTATACCGGTTGAAAACTTACATGATTCCCTCCCTTCTTACATATTTTTCAAATGTAACTGAACAAAATTAAACATGCATAATTGTGTATGTGAGTGTGGGGGGTATACACATATATATATATACGTGTGTGTATTTATGTGTGCATGCATATGTACGTGTATATGTATATATATATATGTATATGTATGTATATATGTGTATATATATGTGTGTGTGAATGTGTGCATGCGTGCATATATCATCATCATCATCATCATCATCGTTTAACGTCCGCTTTCCATGCTAGCATGGGTTGGACGATTTGACTGAGGACTGGTGAAACCGGATGGCAACACCAGGCTCCAGTCTGATTTGGCAGAGTTTCTACAGCTGGATGCCCTTCCTAACGCCAACCACTCAGAGAGTGTAGTGGGTGCTTTTACGTGTCACCCGCACGAAAACGGCCACGCTCGAAATGGTGTCTTTTATGTGCCACCCGCACACGCCAGTCCAGGGGCACTGGCAACGATCTCGCTCGAAAATCCTACAGGAGCCAGTCAGGCGGTACTGGCAACGGCCACGCTCAAAATGGTGCATCTCATGTGCCACCCGCACAAGAACCAGTCCAGGGGCACTGGCAACGATCTTACTTGGCTTGCCGGGTCTTCTCACGCACAGCCCATTTCCAAAGGTCTCGGTCCGTAGTCATCGCCTCGGTGAGGCCCAATGTACGAAGGTCTTGCCTCACCACCTCAGCCCAGGTCTTCCTGGGCCTACCTCTTCCACGGGTTCCCTCAACTGTTAGGGTGTGGCACTTTTTCACGCAGCTATCCTCCTCCATTCTCACCACATGTCCATACCAGCGCAATCGTCTCTCTTGCACGCCACAACTGATGCTTCTAATGTTCAGCTTTTCTCTCAAGATACTTACACTCTGACGGGTATTCACATTGACATTACACATCCAACGGAGCATACTGGCTTCATTCCTTGCGAGCTTACGTATGTCCTCAGCAGTTACAGCCCATGTTTCACTGCCATGTAGCATGGTTGTTCGTACGCATGCGTCATACAGTCTGCCTTTTACTCTGAGTGAGAGTCCCTTTGTCGCCAGCAGGGGTAAGAGCTCTCTAAACTTTGCCCAGGCTATTCTTATTCTAGCAGCTACACTTTCAGCGCACCCACCCCCACTACTAACTTGGTCGCCCAGATAGCGGAAGCTATCGACTACCTCTAGTTTTTCACCCTGGAATGAGATAGAAGTTGTTTCCTGTTTGTTTGCAGTCTTTATTGCACCTGAACATCTGCCACAAACAAAAACTAACTTCCTAGTTAACCTGCCTTTGATGTTGCTGCACCTCTTATGTGTCCATAGCTTGCACCGGGTACATCTTATAGAGTTACTACCTACTCCTTTTCTACATACTGAGCAGGGCCATCTACCTGAAGGGGGTTGTGTTTTATCTACCTTCCTACTTATTAGGATTTTGGTTTTAGCTAGGTTGACTCTAAGGCCCTTCAATTCTAGACCTTGCTTCCACACCTGAAACTTCTCCTCTAGTTCTGATAGTGACTCCGCAATTAGGGCAAGGTCATCAGCATAGAGGAGCTCCCAGGGGCAACCTGTCTTGAACTCCTCTGTGATTGCCTGGAGGACTATGGTAAAATAAGCAGACATATATCCATGTGCGAGTGAGTATGCTGTGTGTGTGTGTGTGTATGTGCCTATTTATACAGACACCTTTTGCATTCCTATATTTCATTTCCACTAAAATAATCCAACCCCACTTATAACAAGTTTTACACACACTAAATAATATACTGTCTTTTTCCTTACACTTATACAGATATATGCGCATATAAGGAATAAAATTATTAGTATACGTAAATACATACATAAACGTGCATGTATGTTGATCTATAACTATGTATACATATATGAGCATATAAGAATAGACACATACTTGTCTGTGTGTATATGTGTATGAGCATGGATCTATATGTGTATATATACACATGTGCAGAGGTATGAACATATACTCATGAGTGGGCAGGTATACATGTGTGTATGCATTTAAGTGTGTACATATATATATTTGCGCGTGTGTATGTCTGTAAATGTGCGTGCATGCACGTATGCATGTGTGTGGGTATGTATGTGTGTGTATAAGTATGTGTATACATATATGTGTATGTGTATGTGGTAACATGATTATGAATGTATGTACATGCCTGTATATATGCATATATATATGTGTGTGTGTGTGTGTGTGTGTGTGTGTGTGTGTGTGTGTATATATATATATATATATATATATATATTAGGAATAAAAATCCAAATTTACAGGTAAAAACTCAATTAAATTCAATTTATTAAAAATTAAAATTAAATTAAGTTTCACAGTATAAAATATATATATATATATATATATATATATATAATGTTGTAGTATATTGTCAACTTAATGTGACAATCAGTTTTAGGGAAAAGAACCAAGGTTCATGAACTCATCGATGAAAATCCACTGTCACATATAGAAAAATTAATAAGTAAAAGTACAATAAATAAGTATAATATAATACAAAGTAAATATCATAAGATAATGATAATAAAACGACTACATGTGTTTCATAACTAATTTTCAAATAGAAAGAATATTTAAATTGATTAAAACTATCGAAAATCAATTCTATTATAAAATATAGCAAATCTTCAGGTCAAAATACAACAATAATAATAATAAAAGAATGTATATATCAACCAACAATAAATAACAAATGAATGTATATAAAATACTTATTATATTAAGATAGAAAAATATTATTAAAAATATCAAAATTATAAACATTTCATAATCAACCCTACTTCCATTATAATACAAGCTAACAGGAATATTATATGCAAAAACCAACTTTAACAAATTTTTTCGTTTAAAATACAATTTGAACTAAGTTTTAGGTTAAAATAATAAAGATAGAAGAAGCACATATCTAAACAATGCAATAGTTTAAACTAAAAGATTTTAGACTAAAACGTTTATTTAAAAGAAGTCTCGTGAAAATATAGCATAAATAAAAGGAATAGAATAAATAGATATAAAAACATGAATGAAAATTTTATTATGAATGAAAGATTAAACTTTACATAACTTAAGTCATAATAAAACAATTAACTATATTGTATAATCAAAGAAATTAAATAAAAAGACTAGTTATTTATCCCATAAAATAAAAAGAAATATTAAACAGTATTAATGGAAAAAATTCAACCCTAATCTAATCGAAGTCTTAGTTTAGGCTAAGATGATAAACTTACTACTAATTAATTTAGTGCTAAAAAAAGGTATCGACTAAAATTATAATTTAAAATCAATTGAATAATATAAAAATACATATTTTTTTCAAAGTTAAAAATGATACTTATCGCTACGCTGCTGCAGTTCAAACTAAAACTTAGACGTTAAACTCAGAACTAGAGCGTTTATTAGAAAGAGGTCGCATGAAGATACTATGTTAAGATAAAGAATAGAATAAAGAGATACAAAAACATGAATGAAAGAATTATTCATAAAATCATGAATGAAAGATTTAAACTTACATCGTAAAAAAACAATTAGCTATATTGTAAAACATTTTAATGAACTTTAAATTCTAAGTGATTATAATTTTTAAATAATAAGACTAAGAAACATAACTTAAATAATATATATGAAATAAGTTAAAATACTATTAATTTAATTAATTAAAATATTTATATTATTAATCTTATAAAAATCGTAGTGTCATTACAATATTAAATCCTTAAACTCACTAAAATATTAACGTACCAATAAATACATCATCATCATCATCATCAACATTGTTTAACGTCCGCTTTCCATGCTAGCATGGGTTGGACAATTTGACTGAGTACTGGTGAACCAGATGACTACACCAGGCTCCAGTCTGATTTGGCAGAGTTTCTACAGCTGGATGCCCTTCCTAATGCCAACCACTCCGAGAGTGTAGTGGGAGCTTTTACGTGCCACCGGCACGAAGGCCAGTCAGGAGGTACTGGCAACGGTCACTCTCGAAATGGTGTATTTTACGTGCCACCTGCACAGAAGCCAGTCCAGTGGTACTGGCAATGAACTCGCTCGAATGTCTTTTCACGTGCCAGGAGGGTGATGTTGGTAACAATCTCGCTCAAATGGTGCTATTTACGTGCCCCCGGCACGGAAGCCAGACAGCAGGTGCTCTGACAACAATCATGCTCAGACAGTGCTCTTAGTCATCATCATGATTTCGCTTTCGCTTGCCCCAACAGGTCTTCGCAAGCCGAGTTTAGTGTTGAATGAAGAGACATTGGCATGGGTGCCAGTCTACAAATTTAGTTCGATTTCGATTTCACTTGCCTCAACAGGTCTTCGCAAGAGGAGTTTAGTGTCCAAAGAAGGAATGTTACACATAAGTGGGCTGGCTACATCCCAGGCAGAGGCCTTGGATTTTGGCCTCACTTGGTTTGCCAGGTCTTCTCATGCACAGCATATTTCCAAAGGTCTCGGTTAGAAGTCATTGCAATAAATATAAATTATAAATACTACATTTAGTAAAGAAGGAATAGTATAAACAAATACACACTCACACATGCACCCCCCCCCCACATATATATAGATACATACACATATACATACATATATACATATATATATATATATATATATATATATACATATACGCACATATATATACATAACATACACACACATATACACAAACACACATATATACATATACATATATAAATACATACATACACATACATACATACATACTAACACATACAGTCTAAAACACACACTCACATATATACATATACCCATATACATATATATACACATATGTATATACATAAACATATATACACATACATATACACACATACACTCATATATATATATATACACACACTTAAACATTCACACATACAAATATGTATATATATATAAATATATATAAAAAAATCACAATTAGCTAAAATTTTTATATAAATAAAGTAATTTATGTCTAAATTTTATTTTTCGTTCATCAAAAGAATTAAGTATTATAATTATGAAATAATATCTCTTTAAATTCATTATTACATAAATTACAAAAATTATTACCTATACGATAGGATTTCGCCTTACAAACTATCTCCCATTTTAAAATGTAGTTAATATTTTTAGATTTAATTTCCCAAATATATTTACTAAGGCCAGTAGAATTAATCAAATTTCTATTCTTAAATGAGTGCGTATGTGGAGCCACTCGTAATTTAATTTTATTAGAAGTCGATCCTATATAAATCTTATTTAAATTATAACCATTATGTTTATTCCCAATCATTGAAGTCACTATGCATTTATACACAACATCCTTCAAATTGCATTTATTATTATCTCTACATGTACAATTAATCATATCCTGGTCCATTTTATTATTATTATTATTAGAATAAGTATTAAATTTAAATTTATAATACTTATTTAACTTAAATATATTAAAAGAAGAGATAATATTAGCAACATTATTAGTAGTAGAATAACCTACACCAAAATTATTAGTAGGAAATATATTATATTTTTTTTTATCTCTAAGGAATATATCAATAACTTTTAAAATATCTTTAATAATGTTAGTTTTAACTTGAGCGCCGTATGGAATGATTAGCCAGAGTTTGTTCTTATTATAGATATTATTGTATTTATTATTAATATTATTAAATTAATTATTATCATTAAAAAAATTTTAAATTAAATCTTTTATTGTTTCCATTACAATTATGTTTATGTTTATGTAGTTTATTATCATAATACCTATTATTCTTATTATAATTACCTAAGAAGACATTATCATGAGTATAAAGGTTATGTTTATCAAAAAGATCATTACTATTATAATCATTACTAATAAAATTATAATTATACTTCAGATTATTAAAAAGATTTATATCATTAGTATATCCCGCCTCGCAAAGGGCTTTATTGTAATAAGGTGCATGTTTTTCAAAGATCTCTATATTAGATGAAAGTAAAGATATTCTCTTATAAATGTTAATGATTTTTTAATTGAGGGTGGGTGATTACTTTTCGCATAAATGTATTTAATATTTTCATTAATCTTATGGTAAGGTTGGGTATTACCTGTAGGTAAGTTAAAATTAGCATCTAAATAATTTATATAGTACTCATTATAAATAGTAATCTTTAATCCATTTCTTTAAAAATAAAAACTATATATTCTCTTCTTATATATTTCTAGTTTTCTATTGGTGCAATTCTTAGTTAGTAATAAAAGATCATCCCTATATAAACCACCCTCCAATTTTAAGTTTTCAAGTTCATGTTCTGATAATAAATATATACCTACTAAATCAGTTACCTGTGCTGAATCCGGCACCCCTGTTGGTATATTGAAATAGTCCCTGGTATCTTTCCTAGCCCACATCTTATCATATTTAATCAACGATTTCCTAGCCATTTTAACTACATTTACTTCATCATAAGCCATACCTGCCTTCTTCATTGCATAAATTAGGGCCTTATTAAGTACAATCTCATTAATAGAAGAATAATAATTATCAATATCTATTTGAATAAATTTATATCTATTTTTATCTTTAATGTTATTAAACCATTTTAAAGTATCAATAGTACTATTTCACTGCCATGCAGCATAGTTGCTTGCACAGGCATCAAACAATCTGCCTTTCACTCTGAGAGAGAGGTCCTTTGTTGCCAGCAAGGGTAGGAGCTCTCTGAACTTTGCCAGCCTAATCTTATTCTCACAGCTACGCTCTAAGAACAACTACCTCCATACTAACCTGGTCACCTAGATACCTAAAGCTATCTACTGCCTCTAGCTCGCTCCCCTGGCAGTTGATGGAGTCTATTTTCTACACATGTTCAGCATTTATTTTGCCTGTGCACCTTCCACATACAAAGGTTAGTTTTTCTGTGAACCTTTTGATGTTGCTGCACCTTTTGTGTGTCCAGAGCTTACACTGGGTGCATCTTATGGAGTTTCTACCTACACCTTTTCTACAGATTGAGCAGGGTCATCTAACTAAGGGGATTTGCGATTTGTCTGCCTTCCTATTTACTATGACTTTGGTCTTTGCTAGGTTAACTCTAAGGCCCTTTGATTCTAGACCTTGTTTCCATACCTGGAACTTCTCTAGCTCAGGTAGTGATTCAGCTATAAGAGCAAGGTCATCAGCTCCCAGGGGCAGCCTGTCTTGAATTCCTCTGTTATTGCCTGGAGGACTGTGATGACATATATAACAAAGTCATCTTTTTAATTTTTTTTTCAAATTTAGGCATTCCCAACGTATGTTGAATAGTGAGCTCTTTTCACTGAATATATTAGTTAATATTCTAATTGTTTCTTCAAGACAAATTTCTGGTGGCTTTTTTGGTAGAATAAAGTTGCAGTATTTCTCATGCTCTGATGGAGCTAGTTTACGCAAAAGAAGTCTTACCTTCTTTTCGTTTGTCCAGCCTTTGTACTCTTCTTTAAATATTTTTTTATACCTTCTATAGCATGAAGGAAATATAATCCCATCTTCGGGATTACACAGGAATTCTTCAATGGAGTTGGTTACTCCATCTGCTGAATACAACGCTACTGTGTTGGATTGTAGCAATAACCCTATCAACTGCTGGTTTAGCTGTTGTTGTTGTTGCTGTTCACAGTATTCTTGCTGCTGCTGTAACAGCTGCTGCTGCAGCTGTTGTTGTTGTTTCACAACGGAAGCTAGTGATTCTTCCATTTTGACACTCCTACGAGCGTTCGTAGCCTTGTTACCACTATTATAATGACACCGTTATACAGTGGGAGGTATCCTCGTTGCCACTGATATGACATATGACTTCTTGTCGTCACTGTTATAATATTAAACATTCCTGATGTTCTCTTATTACTCTCCAACTGTATATCTTCAACAAGCACTCAACAATATCTCTATTCAATAATTTCTTTTATTTGAAACGGTGGCTTCATTTTGGAGCACACACCTAGTTTATTCAGGAAAGATATTGTTTTTCAGTTTGTCTGACAATTTATTTGTACTGCAGGAAAAACCATTCACATTTTTACAGAAAAGATTTATGGGGAGGTCTCCTATAAGTTTAATAATTCCATCCAGTCAGTTCCAAATAAGTTTGTGGTATTATCTAACACAAAAACTTTAGCTTCTAAGGTTTTTTCATGAAATGTGATGTTACTTATCAATTTGCCTTTAAAATATTTTTTCCTCAAACATCACGAACAATTTTTGAAGTTTTATCTAATTTAGGTTTCCTGGTTTTTTCCATGCATCTGTGATAATTATTGAGATATTGCTACCTGTATCCAATTGTAACTTTACGTTTGTGTTATTAATTTTTAGATACAAAAATTTTCTTTGAGGCTCATTCATATTTTTTGTCACTGATAATCCATTTATGCAATTTTTTCTGTTGAACCACCCTTTAGGTTCTGTTTTGCTGTGTGATTCTTTATGGCCTATTTTACCACACTTAAAGCATTTCAATATTTCTAAACAAACAATTATTTTTAAAATGTGGAACACTGCACTCATAACATAGATTCAGTCTTGATATTTTTTCTCCTTTTTCTTATTTGTTACCGGTCAACACACTTGAATCTGAGAGCAGTCTTTCTCTTCAATTATATTTGTGTCAAGGTTATTATCTGGCATTCTTCTGTTACTACCTGTACAGTTAAATTTTGGTCCTGTTCTAATTTTGTTAATATCTGAGAACGTATATCTGTATCTTTGTTTGCAGTAAGTCCTTGAAGAAGAATGAAACACTTGAACATGTCCAGGATCAAATCATTCAATTTGAATTTCTCACACTCTCTGTTACCCACTCCAGCATAGGTGATGAAATCTTCATCTTCTTTGACCAAATTCAAATATTGCCAGAGAGTATTGAATAGGGAACTTCTTTCGCTGAAAATTTTCAATAAAATATTGTTTCTTCGAAACAAATTTCACCTGGTTTCTTCAGCAGAATATAATTACTATATTTTTTTGTGTTTGACAAGGGATAACTTTTTTAAAAGTAGCCGTACTTTTTTCCTATTGGACCAACTTTTACACACTTTTTTGAAGATTTCTTTGTATCTACGAAAATATGCAACCTTCTGGGTTGTATTTGAATTCTTCAATTAGATTTGCAACGCTGTCTGGCAAGTAAAAACCTGAAGTATTTTGAGACTCTTTCAACATTAATTCCAGCAACTGTTGGTTTTGTTGTTGTTGCAACTGCACCACAAAGGTCAGTAAGTTCTCCATGTTAAAATTACTTTTTCTTTGATTTCGTACAAAAAAAAAAAAAAATTAAATGTCCAACGCAAGCTTTGAACAACTTATTGCCAATTTTATGTCCTATTATGTTGGATATATAATATAATGAAGCAGCGGGGAAGGAAAGTATTTACATGATGCATTACTATTACTATTACATAAGACTCAATGCTCTCAATCACAGCTCACAGTGAACTGCTTACCAATTCAAACTGCCAATCATTCACAGTTCTTTATCTAATAACAGTGAGTCAGTCCACGTTTAGATAACTGTTATTTTGAAAGATAATTTCTCAATTAGATTTACATATTTATTCAATGAGTTGGTAATCATGAATACTTATAAATACTTAGAAACTATTGCATTGTCCTAAATACTCACAAGTATCTGTCAATTGGTTATGTGCAACTCGGTGTAGCAGTTTGTGAAGTCTTTTCAGCTTCAATAAAATACTATTTTGGTAAGTGAGTACTATTTTCTTCCCATTGTGCTTACATGCATGGATGTTTACACACACACACACACATTATATGAACCTGTAGCTTTGCTTCAATGTTTATGTATTACATGTATGTAAGTTTGTGATTGTATACATGTTTATGTGAGTGTATGTATATATAATTATATTGGGTTGGCAAGAAAGTAATTTCAGTTTTTTGGTGTGAAATAAAAGTCATTTTTTTTCATACAAAGAATGAACTTTAATCAATTATATATTTTCTATTTTGTTCAATGACTTTTTGCCATCTTTCTGGCAACTTCATGATTCTGTGCTCATAGAACTTCTGGTTCTTAGCCAAAAACTGAAGCAAGTGTGCTTTCAGGTCATCATCATTATTGAAAGCTTTACCATTCAAAGAATTCTGCAAATATCAAAATAAATGGTAATCTGATGGTGCAAGGTCAGGGCTATATGGTGAATGTAACATCACTTCCCAACCAAGCTCCAATAATTTTTCAGGAGTTAGCAAAGATATGTGTGGTCTAGTGTTGTCATGATGGAATGCGATTCCTTTGTGATTTGCCAATTCTGGCCATTTTTCTCTGGTTGCTTCCTCCAGTTTGGAAAAATGGAGACCACCTCCTCCTGTGGGATGAAGTTAAAATAATAGACAGAGAACACCACTGGAAAATACGAAAACTAAAAGAAGCAGCACATATGCTAGGAAATTTCCCCAAGACACCTGATGAAGGCTGGATATCAGCTGAAATGTTGTGTTAACTACAAACAAGATGAGGACAAATATCCGTCAAATGTAAATAATGTACATAATTCCTCATCTCTTAAATATAGAACTGTGTTATTATTATTATTTAGGTCACTGCCTGGACTCGAACTCAGAATCTTGGGGTTAGTAGCCCGCACTCTTAACCACTACGCCATATGGTCAGGGCTATATGATGGATGTGACGTCACTTCCCAACCAAGCTCCAATAATTTTTCAGGAGTTAGCAAAAATATGTGTGGGCAACTATGGAGTGAATTTTAGGGCTTATAAATCTAATATTCTCCTATCTTTTCTTAATACTGGTTCCCATATGCTGTTCGTATCTGCACTTGGTCTGCTTAGGAGGTTGTTGTATCCTAGCCTATGTGCTGCTTCTTTTAGCTTTCTTATTTTCCGGTGGTGTTCTCTGTCTATTATTTTAACTTCATTCCACAGGGGGAGGTGGTCTCCATTTTTCCATTCATGATCAGCTATACCTGATTTATCAATATCTCCTCATGTCACAGCTTTGTGATGTTCATCTACCCTTATCTTGAGAGGGCGGCATGTTTCACCTTTGTATAACCTACTACCTCCCCCTGTGGGATGAAGTTAAAATAATAGACAGAGAACACCACTGGAAAATACGGAAACTAAAAGAAGCAGCACATATGCTAGGACACAACAACCTCCTAAGCAGACCAAGTGCAGATATGAGTAGCATATGGGAACCGGTATTAAGGAAGAATAAGAAAATATTAGATTAATAAGCCCTAAAATTCACTCCATAATTGCCCACGGGGCATATGGTGTAGTGGCTAAGAGCATGGGCTACTAACCCCAAGATTCCGAGTTTGATTCCAGGCAGTGACCTGAATAATAATAATAACATCGAAAAATACCTTAGGAATGAGAACCCGGGTTCGAAATTTCCTCAAGATACCTGATGAAGGCTGGAGGGTATATCAGCTGAAACATTGTGCTAACAACAAACAAGATGAGGACAAATATCTGTCAAATGTAAATAATGTACATAATTCCTCATCTCTTAAATATAGAACTGTATTATCTAATCAGTACAGAGCTAACTTTACACTTCAATAGAGACATATAGAAAAACTCCATCAAAAACTAGCTTGTCTTTCAAACCATCTAACTTTCCTGTGTAGATGTAGAGACTCAAAGCTTATACCACCTGGCTTAAATATAATGACACCAGTAGATTCACATAAAGCTAGAAGAGTAGCGGAAAGGGCAGGGCATGCCCTCATCCATGAGAGGATCCATTACAACCACTGGAAAAAACATCAACTAAATAACAAAATCAAAAAGAGGTTATATTCATTACTTAGGAAAATAACCAGAGATGATGACAGAAAGAGAATCCAACAAGATCTAGAAAAGTCGTACATAAAAGAATTTGAAATGGTGAAAACACACCAGATTAAGAAGTTTATGTAACCCAAAGGTCAGAGAATGAAGACTGAAGTCCGTCACCCACCTGTGAAAGCAGTAATTAATGTAAGTCTAGAAAAGTTTGCTTTCAAAAGACTAGTGACAATTCCATCATAATAGTTCCAGAGGACAAGGGAAATGCTACCGTGGTGATGAACAAGTCTGACTACTTGGAAAAATTGACAACTCTTATAAGTGATGGTAGCTATAACAAAGAAAAGAAAGACTCAACTCTGAAAACAGAGAGGAAGTTGTCACAGATCTTGATCAAGAACAAGGATCACTTTACACCAATGAAGTACAGACAACTGACTCAACACCACAATAAACTACTACACATATATGGTAGGATGGTATTCCACTAAGACCTAGTTGAGGTTCAGCATGTCAATATTGTACGTGAAGAATTCCACCTACTTCACAGAATTGATCAAGGATACCCCCACTGAATCCAACCAGATGGTGAGTATAGATGTGATAAGTCTGTTCACCAAAGTCCCAACTGGCGAAGTACTTACTATTTTTTAAATCTCACAATGAGAGATATTCAGCAACAGTACTTTGTAGTAAAGATTGTTTGCCAACATAGCATGGCAATCCTGGTTTAGGACGAATATTGCTGTAATTTAGCCCCAGGAGACATTGTCTTCAGCTGGCTATAAGGACACAGATCATGTCATATAAGGACACAGATCATATTATGTTGACTGCCATATTATGCTGACAAACAATCTTTACTGGTGAAGCACTATCAGTGATTGATTCGAGAAAAACTAGTAACAGACACCCATCTAAAAGAACACACTAGTATACCAATAAGAAACCTGATGGAAATGTTGATCTTCTGTGTAGAAACTACCTACTTCAGTTTGGACACTGATATATATCAACAAGAAGAGGGTTTAGCTATGGGTTCACCATTATCACCAATAATAGCCAATATGTACATGGAATACTTTGAGAATTTGGCTTTAGGATCAACACCACTAAAACCAACCCTATGGCTGTGATATGTAGATGATACCTTTATACTCTGGCCCCACCAGGAAGATGTCCAAGTGCTGTTAGATCATGTGAACACAAAAAAGCCATCCACACAGTTGACAATGGAAAAAGACAAAGACAACCAGCTAGCATTCCGGGATGTATTAATAACATGCACCAAGCATGAATTCAGGACATCTGTATACCGCAAGCCAACCTTCACTGGATGATACCTCAACTTCATTTCCCACTATCCATACAATGTAAAGAAAGGGATTGCTCAGTGCCTGAAACATCGAGCAAAGAATATAAGTATACACACTACAAAGAAATGATCAAGCTCAATAACAATCTATTAAGCAACATACTATCCCAAAAACATACTATCCACTCCAATTATGAAGAAAAGAGGGGATGAAACCAATAAACTGTCCACAGTCTGTCTACCCTATGTGAAAGGCGTCTCTGAAAAGATACAAAAGATATGCGGCCCATATGACATTAGGACAGTATTCAAGAGTAATACAACACTTCGCAAATATCTCCTTCGAGTAAAACCACCAACAGAAGAGAATATGACCAAAAACTGCGTATACTCCATCCCATGCAGCTGTGGTAGGTCATACAAAGGCGAAACATGTCGCCCCCTCAAAATAAGGGTAGAGGAATATCACAAAGCTGTGACACGAGGAGATATTGATAAATTGGGTATAGCTGATCATATATGGAAAAATGGAGACCACCTCCTGCTGTAGGATGAAGTTAAAATAATAGACAGAGAACACCACTGGAAAATAAGAAAACTAAAAGAAGCAGCACATAGGCTAAGACACAACAACCTCCTAAGCAGACCGAGTGCAGATATGAGTAGCATATGGGAAGTGGTATTAAGGAAGGATAGAAATATGTTAGATTTATAAGCCCTAAAATTCACTCCATAGTTGCCCACTGGCATATGGCGTAGTGGTTAAGAGCGCAAGCTACTAACCCTAAGATTCCGAGTTCGATTCCAGGCAGTGGCTATAATAATAATGATGATGATGATGATGATGATAACATTGAAAAATACCTTAAGAATGAGAACCTCGGTTCGAAATTTCCAAGCAGTGACCTGAACAATAACAATAATAATAACATCAAAAAATACCTATGGAATGAGAACCCAGGTTCGAAATTTCCCCAAGACACCTGATGAAGGCTGGAGAGTATATCAGCCAAAACGTTGTGTTAACAACAAACAAGATGAGGACAAATATCCGTCAAATGTAAATAATGTTAAATTCCTTTGTTATTGACTATGATGTACAAGAGGGGGTTGAGACCCTGAAGTCAATGCTATACTCATTGCTAACCTTCACCTTACTGACAGCATTCCTATACATGACTGTATAGCTCTCACCAACCACTCATCCCAACTTCCGCACTGACCACCAGATAAGGGAGTGGGGTCTCTGTCAAAGGCTTCTCCATGTCAACAAAAGCCAGGTACAGGGGTTTATTCTTGGCTAGATTTTTCTCCTGCAGTTTGCCTAACCAGGAATATATATGTTCATTAAAGATTTCCCCTGAACCACTTCCAGTTATTGCAGGAAATGGAACTTGTACAGGTATAATCATATATGCCTCTACATGTCACAGTGTAAATTGCAGCTTTGTACTAGTATTCATTTGTCTTTTACGGTTGCTGAAGTGGACTAAGGTGTTATAATGGAGGCAGCTGAATGCAGATCAGTGACCAGGTTCTTATACTTGAAAGGTTGTACACCAAAAGGACTTTCAATGAGATGAAAGAAATTTATGGTGACGATGCATCATCATACAACGTAGTCATGCACTGGCATTATCAGTTCAAATGTGGTTGGATATTGGTGGAAACTGCTCGTACCACATTTTGCCATTAATGATGACACCATCCATAAAGTGGAAGCCACCATTTTGGAGGATCATGGCATAACTATTCAGCAACTAGCCCAAGAAGTAAAGATAAGTGTAGGGTCTGTGGAAAAAAATTAATGACGACCATTTGCACATGCAGAAGTTGTCTGCATGATGGATTCCCTGGATGCTCACACCTTTTCTGAAGCAGGAATAAGTTAATTGCTCCCAGGCTCTTTGGCAATATGCCAAGAAAATATGCCAAGAGGAGGACTTACCACACAGGATGAAACATGGGTCCATCACTATGATCCTGAGACTAAAGTCCAGTTGAAGCAATGGAAGCATGATAACTCATCACCTCCAAAGAAGGCTTGTGTCCAACCCTTACTAGGCAAGGTGATGCTCACAGTCTTTTTGGACCAGCACAGAGTAGTGATGATGGATTTTCTGGCAAAGGGCACCACAATTAACAGGGCATATTATGCTTCCCTGCTGTAGAAATTGCAGGACGCCATCAAAGCAGAGAGGCATGGCATGCTGATCAAAGGAGTCCACCTCTTCTAAGACAATGCCACAGTTCACAATGCACATGTTGCCCAGATGAAAGTACACTCCTGTGGCTATGAAATCCTTCCTCACCCACCTTACTCTCCTGACCTCACACCATCTGATTTCCACCTCTTTCCAACCATGAAGTCTTTTTTGAAGAGGAAGCACTTTTCGGATGATGATGAACTTATTTCCAAGGTAAAGTCTTGGCTCCAGACGAGGTCTCCACAGCTGCATAAAGTGATGGGAGAAGTGTGTCACTATTCATGGTAGCTTGTAGAGAAGGACTAATAATTATGCCAAGTTTCGTTTATCTCAGTCCTTGGGAAGTGGATCAGGGGAAATCTTTAATGAACATCCCTTGTAGCTTCAGTCACGCTCCTCCTGCCTGGCATAAATCCGAACTGCATCTCATCTACACTAACTTTGATGAAAAAACACATTTGACCAACACATTGAACAAATGATCAATTGAACAAATGATCAATTGAACAAATAATCAATTAGTTAGTTGGTTAGATATTTAACCAATAAAAAAGTGATATTGAACCAGTGTGTGTGATATCATCAGCATAATGACCTTCCCAAGACACAACAAAATTTGTTTCAACACATAAATTCACATTAAGAATCTTGCAAAACAAATACAAATATTTTAATTTTAATTATTTAAATATGTATCACAATTATGTAATTAGATATTTAATGTTTATCTTAATGAAACAGTTGTTGAAGTATATGTAAAATTCATGTTTTCCTGCTTTTATTCTAAATATGTTGCTCTTCAAGATCATTTTAGAAGATTATGTATATATGTACAAGCCAGTCCACTTGCATTAGGTATCACTACAGAACGCCATACAATGGAGACAAACACAGTTTGAACACCCCAAAACACACCTTTTGCTTCATCATTTTCATGTCAAAAATATTTTCCAAGAAAAATTATATATCATTTGAAAGTTTCTGATGTGAACTTTCTTCTCATATAGTTTTAATTAAAATCCAACAGTTACATATGTCAGGGCCCCTCAAACACCCTGGTATTTCCACACATTTACAAAGTTTGTCCCATTTCAAACATTGGGCAATATGCTGTGCTTGAGAAGAACTGTCAAACCAAGTGAAATCATGCCAGTGTCACGTAACTGGCACCCATACTGGTGGCACATAAAAAAGTACCCTTTGAATGTTGGGCTTCATGGTGGTAGTGATAAGTGACCGAGACCTTGGCAATATACTGTACTCGAGAAAACCTGTCAAGCCAAGTGAGATCATAGTCATGGCTGATGCCGGTGTTACATAACTAGCACCCATGCTGGAGGCACATAAAAAGCACCCACCACACTCTTGGAGTGGTTGGCGTTAGGAAACCATGCCAACTCTGATTGGAACCTGGTGCAGCACCCCAGCTTACCAGTTTTCAGTCAAACCGTCCAACACATGCCAGCACAGAAAATGGATGTTGATGATGATGATGATGATGATGATGATGATGATGTAGGAAACCTGAACTGAAATTCTGCCAATCATAGCCATTTTTAATAGTCTATTGAAATTTTATTGAAACGGTATCGTGTCCCAAAATCTCATGATTTATTTACCTCCATACCTACTACAAAACTCAAGTTCCTGTGGCTTATAGTTTTAGATTTAGCTAGGTCTGAAAATACTGCAAAATCGACCATTTGTTACACATAACTAAATGAGCTTTACATAAATATTTAAAATATTGCCAAACAAAAGTTTTTGTTCCAAGAACCTGAGAAAAACAGGCAACTACTATACCATGATCGCTATTAATTTGTGTAATTTGAAGGAGACTATCACCTCAAATAAAGTTACTTATTCATTTAGGCAAAATAGGTAGAATTTCAACCAATTCATTGACCATTCAAATTGTTATATTTCCTAAAATATTCATCCAAATTTCACTAATGTGGTATCAAAATGTTTCTTTTTGAATTCTCATCAAGAAAAAGTACAGTAGAAATTACATTTAAATATTTTCAAAAACTGATACTGATATCTTACTTGCATTACTGTAATGTATTGGAGTTTAACAGCTTGTTATTTAATGAAGTCTTAACTACTATGAATTTATTTTTTTACTCAATTTTTAATACCTCTGCCAAAGTATACGAATCTCAGAAGATGCTCAGATAAGAAGTTTTGTCTTTTCAACTTCGTTTGTCTACTCTTCTGTTTCTGCGCAGATCATAAACCTCTTATTAGTTCTTTTCATTATCCTGTCTATTTCATTACCATGTCAACATGTAAATATAGTTTCAATAGTTTCGTCTTCCTCGTTGTTGCCTTAAGATAACCTTAGTTCACATATATCCTTAACCACCACATATTCATTTATTCAAGTTTATCACAGTCACTTATTTCTCTAATTTTGTCATAGATTGGCTGACCAAAAACTCTCAGATTTTTCAATTCTATTTTACTATTATCAATATTTGCTCTTTCGTTAAATTATGCTACCAAATACCAAAAGAATATTTTTCTCCCTCGTGTTCTGACCACCTTAACTCTGGTACCCCCTCTCTCTCTCTGCCTCACTCTGTCTCTCTCTCGACCTCACTCTGCCTGTCTCTCTCTCTCTCTTTTAATTACCACTCGCTTTGCCAAGACTTCCTCCTCCACCACCACCCTAACCCTATATAAACTAGCATATGCACTTGGATTCCCCAACTCGATTTTTTAATACCTCTGCCGAAAGAATACGTACCCAGAAGATGCTCTCGTCTAAATTTGCTAGTTCGCGATACGCCCGCCCTCCGCCTGTACCGGAAGTTCCTATCCTCTGTCATCCTTTGGTTATCTCCCATGAACACTTCTAAAGGCTTTATGCCATCCCCACCCTTACTTAGGGCTTATCTCCTATGTAAGGTAGTGATCATATAGTGCATAAATATGATGGTGTAGTGTATGCAGGTTGAATTGAAGGCTATTGTTTGTTTATGAATTCTGCCAAATGCAAGCTTTCTTTTCAGGTACATGACAATGCTGTCCCCCGTCCCAGGGTCTCACAGGCGCACACCTCCCACACCCTCAGGGTTGGCACTCTCAATGTCGGCACACTGAAAGGTAGGTCTGGTGAGATTGTTGAGATGCTTGGACGGAGACGTGTCATATGTGCTGCCTCCAAGAAGTAAGGTGGAGAGGAGGTTCCGCTAGGTTCCTCACAAGCAAAGAACACAGGTACAGGATTTTCTGGACACTGACGAGGTCGGGGGCATGGGTATACTTCTTGTGGGAATACTTAAGATTAGATTAGTGCTTCATCATGGGTTAGCAACCATTATCTCGGCCTATGACACCCGCTTGCAGACTACCTCGTTGACAAATGACAGGAACCTTCCATTTGTGACTGGTGACTTCAATGGACATGTTGGACAACATGCAGGGGCTTCCATGGCGTACATGGAGGCTGTGGTTTTGGTTCCCGCAATGAAGAGGGAACCAGGCTGCTAGAGTTCTGTGATGCAAATGATCTTATGGTTTGCAATACAAACTTCAGGAAACCTGCCAGTCACCTAGTCACCTACCATTCTGGCAGACACACTAGCCAAATTGACTACATCCTCACCAGAAAAAGGGAAAGATGGCTGCTTATAAATGCCAAAACCTTCCCAGGCAAAGAATGTACCCCACAACATAGACTGGTAGTTAACGACTTCAGGATCAGGGCTAAATGGATGCCCACAAGATGACCAGCATGGAGGAGAAGGGTTTGGAAGTTTAAAGATCCTGCAAACGGACAGAGATTTAGAGACATATTACTCGAAGCCTTTGACGAAATAGAGGGGGATATAGCTTCAAACGATGTAGAAGACAACTGGAGGTTTCTATGGGACAACCTGCTGAGGGCCACTGACCAGATCTGTGGATGGTGCAAAGTCCCCTCTCGACCCAAAATAATGTGGTGGTGGAACAATGTTGTTGACAGGGCTATTAGACAAAAGAAACAGGCTTGGAAGGACTGGAAGAACAGTGGTAGCAGAGAATTGTATCAGACTGCCAGAAGGGAAGCTAGGAGACAGGTTTATTTAGCCAGAGCGGAAGCAGATAAGAAAAAATTTGCCAATGTTCTGCGCCATGAGGACCAAAGACTTGACACTGCTGTCCCCCGTTGCAAGACAGTGTGTGAGAGAGAATCGTGATGTCATAGGAGAGAAATGTGTCCGCATGAATGATGGTTCACTTGCACTAAACAAGGCTGCAAAGAGAGAGGTTTGAAGACGCCACTATGAAAAGTTGCTCAATAATGGGAGAAAGAGAGTCTGCCGAATGTCGACCCAACAGAGGGACCAGCTATCTGAATTGACAGTACCTCATTGATAAAGCAATTAAGAGTATGAAAACAGGGAAAGCTCCCGACCCATCAGGAATCACTGCAGAGATGCTCAAAATATCTGGCAGTGTTGGCTATAACCTAGTCACTCGTATAGTTAACCAGGTGATACATGAAGGAGTCATACCCAATGACTGGTGTAGTAGCACCATAGTCAACTGCTACAAAGGTAAAGGTGACGCTTTAGATACAAATAATTACAGAGGTATCAAGTTGTTGGATCAGGTAATGAAGGTCACGGAGAGGGTCATAGCCCAACTATTTAGGGAGAGAGTCAGTTTAGATGAGATGCAGTTTGGGTTTGTGCCAGGGAAAAGCACCACTGATGCTATATTTCTGGTAAGACAGTTGCAGGAGAAATACCTAGCCAAAGATAAACCTCTGTAACTGGCTTTTGTTGACATGGAGAAAGCCTTTGACAGGGTTCCCTGTTCCCTTATCTGGTGGTCAATGAGGAAACTTGGGATAGATGAGTGGTTAGTGAGAGCTGTGCAAGCCATGTACAGGGACGCTGTCAGTAAGGTTATGAGAAAAGAATAAGGAGTGGAGGATGAGTGAAAAGGGAGAATGTTAGTTTTGGTAGTAGTGGGGCTACGTGAGTGACTTGACCAAGTTTCAGCCTCCTGTGCATAATCTGGAAGGTTTGACCTCTGTGGTCCTGAATGAGTCTATGACTGAGATCTATTGGACAGATCTTGTACTTACAGGCATTGACTTGCTCGGGTTTTGGGGTAGAATTTGGGTTGCTTCTTCCATACAGAAATTACAGTTTCCTGTTACCTATGTATTGAGCTGTTCTTGCTAGGATCTTCCATTGGAAGTCATATTTTTTCATGTAGGGTTGCAAGACTGTAGATGCTGATCACATTGGATTTTGAAGTTGTTAGCTGTAAGACCTATAGACACTTTGCAAGTATTGTGATAACCATATACAGTATTACGTTGAAGATGTTTGAAAGTGAACACTGTTTGGAGTTTGTGAAGTAGCACTTGATATAGGTTGCATTGTTTTCTCATGGATTATGTTAGTTAGGTTGTTATTCCTTTTGTTACTTATGTTGGGTAACTGTCATTATTTTCAAGATGGATCCTAATGGTAGTATTGCTAGTTTCATGGCTATTACTGCTCTAGGTAAAGTAGTGCCAGTAACATGGTTAATATTAGAATATTATATATTAGAATATGTTTTATCCTAGTTATTATTGGCACTACTATTTAGGTTGGTCCTGTTATTATGAAGTTCATAGGTCATGTCATGGTTACTATTCTTGTTATAATGATTGTTACTATTTCTATAATTACTAGAATCATAGTAGTATGTAATGAATTTAGCTGTATTGGATGAAGTGATATCTTGTACTATGCTAAGTGAAGTGGAGTGGGAGAATTTTATTATACTGTAGTTGAAAAGTTTTGCTGTATCTGTGCTAGGGATTCAGATGTTAGTCGGGCCTATGCCTGACTAGAAAATTTGGGCAAAAGAGGCAATGAGTTTGGAGTTACACAGAGGATTATATCATGTTATTTTTCTTTGTAGACTCTGCAGATTCTTTTCCTATTGTCATGATTGTGTGAGTTATTATCTCAGTTTTAAAAAACCTTCACAATGTAAATATGTTAATAGTTACCATGGGTAGCAAAAATTACACAAAAAACCAGGATATCACACCCGTTTTATAGGTAGATATACCAAGTTGAAGTGATGCATTTTGAGTAGATATGAATAATAACAATAAATGGAGCAAAACGCATATAAATAAAAGTACCTTTAATTCCTACACATGTTTCAAAATATATGTGTACTCTACTCCAAAGAAGTAAGAGCTGCTGGAATTCCACATATATTCATCGTCAGGGAACCAACATATAGAAGCAAGACAAATGCGAAATGATGAGGTAACTTACGAGTTATAATATTACATGGCTAAGTAAGCGTCGGCAGTGTCGACGACGCTGATGCCACTGCCACCACCACCACCACCACTATCATCATCATCATCATCATCGAAAAATACCTTAGGAATGAGAAATCAGGTTCGAAATTTCCCCAAGACACCTGATGAAGGCTGGAGGGTATATCAGTCAAAACGTGTTAACAACAAACAAGATGAGGACAAATATCCGTCAAAAGTAAATAATGTAAATAATTTACATATGAATGAGTTTGAAAATATTCAGAAAGCTCTTTACTGTAGTGGTAACAAAGGGCTTCTTTCTCAGTGTGAACAACATTCTATTATGTGTATGTGTATAAAGAGCAATGTTTAATATTGGTGAGACATGAGCCTCAAATGTAAAGGAGTTGCAAAGACCAAGCTCTGGTGAATATGTAATTTGTTAGTATACATGGACAGTACAAATGATCTGAGAAAAATACTGGATATAAAAGGAATCAAATGTAATATGCAAGAAAGAAGACTGTGCTTGTATGGACAGGTGACACATATATAGGATGACAATTTTATAAAGAAATGCTAACCATATAAAATGGAATGTGGAAGAGGGTGATTAGAGTAGACAAAGACAATATGATGGAGTATGATCTCAAGATATTAAACCTCACAAAGGAGATGACAAGATCATGTTACTAGGTGATATGTAGTGCTGGAGAAGACCCAAACCACTTGTGCAAGAATGGTGAAACATACACTAAATGGTAGTAATGATGGGGACTAGAATATATAATATATATGTCTATATCTGGGCCTTTTACCTATTTTGTACCTGTTACCATTTGTATCCCTCTATCCTTCTTTGCCACCAATCATGATGCCTAAGGAGCAAGGGATTGCATCAGATCTGTTGTTATCTAATATACTCCTCCATTAACCTTCCTGTACTACTAGCCATAATTCCCACTTCTCAAAGTCACTCATTAGCATCCATCACTCTCTTTCTATCACCCATCTCCATAGCTACTATTCAGTAGTGCTCTGTCATACCAGTTGACATTATTATCCAGGCCACTCATTATTGACATCCATTACAACTTCAATCCATCATTCATCCCTCATCTTTCTTATTATCAAACATTCAGTTACTTTTAGTATATCTCTCCCATTACACCCTGCCATTGCTATCTCTGCTTATTATTCCTTCTAGCATTGTTATTCCCATCTTTCTACTTTCTTTCACACTGTCACCTCATTCACTATTTCCCCCCACATACTCTTGCTTCTTTATCCCTCTCACATTAGTTCTTTTGCAATTACCCTCTTTTGTATTCACTCAGTCACATTACCTTAATGAATGCAGAAAACATTGTGGGACATAAAGCAACTTCACTAGGGGGCAGACTCCAAATAAGTGCCTTATACTGTGATAAACTACCCAGCCCATGCCAGCATTGAAAGCAGATGTAATTTGATGATAGTATTAATTGTTAAATCAAGTAAAACATTAGACTGTGAATATAATTAACATGAAAATTTTAATTAAAAAATCAAATCTTACCATTTACACCCTTTCAAAAAGTTGTTGTTTTTTTTATTAAATTCTTCAGAGTAACTGACAAGTTCAGGCTGCCTGGAGAAATCACTGGAATAGTAAGAAAATGAAATCAAAATATAATTACATTTTCTCTTGCAACAGTTGCTTTATTTATTTATTTATGTATTTATTTACTTACTTATTTATTTATTTCTTTAAGAACATATACATGAATTATATATTTTTCCTAATTGTTTTCCCAAAGTCTTAGAAAAATGAATTTCCAACTACATTTCTTTTCCTAATTATAACTTTATTCGCAACATTAATACCTTGCAAGACCAATGAATACCTAACATTCTCATTTCTCTGTCTCCATCAGCTTCCTTATATAAGAAAGTATTACTGTAAAGAACCACCAGAGTATTTTCCATTTTCTGATTTTCTAGTAATTGTTTATTTTCTCTTATTAGCTATAGATTTAAAGTTTATTCTATTCAGCAAATCATAATTTTTTGAGAATATTTGTACATTATATAGTTAAATGTCTTCTATTCCTAATAAATAATACTTTTTAGCTTTCAATCAAAAATGGACTTTTACTTATGAATTGAAAGTTTCTAATTTTATCAATATAAAATATCTTAGACTTCCTTAAGTTCTTCATTTTTCTTTCCTTGTGTTCCAATATTTACTGTTTTATTATCACCAATAACCTTTCATGGTGATCACATGTATTTCATAAAGTCAAGACTATATCTGTATATATAAAAAGCAGGATGTGTGTGTATGTGTGTACGTGAATGTAATTTATGCACATCCACAAATTAGCACACGTCGCTCCAATTTTAGGACATTCGTCATGACCCTATCTGCATTTTCGTCAACTTTTTCTCTCAGAGGCACCCGCGTATAGCTGTAAAAATCAATTTTCAACCATAACTTTTACTAATTTTGAAGTTTGCTAACATGGCGAAGTCAAAGTGTGCATATGCGTGTGAGGGAGAGAGAGTAATTGTGTGTTGATGTATGTGTGTGTGTGTGTGTGAGAGGGGGAGTGATGGAGAGATAGAGATTGTTTGCCAGCGTCTAACAAAAAAAGTAAAGAAAAAGTGGGAGAGGGAGACAGAAAGCGTCTAACGAAAGAAAAGGTAGGTAAGGAAGACAGAGTAGGTGTAAAATGTAAAATGCTTTTTTTTTCTTAAACATGAGATATAGTTTCAAATATAAGATGTTTTTGAGATTATATATACTTTCTCACACAACAATTAAAATATATTTATTTTAAATCATTCATCTTTCTCCCCCTCTCACTCTCACACACACACACACACACATACATACTACTTTGGGAGCGAAAGAGTTTTGTTTATATTTCACGCCGAAGAAAAAAGTTTATTGTCAATCCATTTATTTAACAACAATGAAACAAAGAGGTATGTAACAATTTGTCAGTGAATTACACAATATAAATGGGTAAAATTTCCAAGGCTTCCACCACACCCTAACCTGTTTTTCAGACCACAAAAAGGGTTTTGTAGCATATTAGCAGGCCAGGATAGTTGATTCCATGCAAAAAATCCCATTTATTTTTTTCTTAGTGAAAATCGTACGAGTGTTATCTAAAAATTTAGCTGTAGCTTTTCATGGTAAATTCGAGATTTAAAAATATGTTTTCCACATTCTTCATCTCCGTATGTTGGTTAATTCAATTAGAAAATAAAACCTAATGAACGATGTAATTAGCAACTAGCACATTTTGTTTCTTAGTTTTTGTTTACTTCTCTGTTTAAATTCTTTACTTGACTGTTATATTTCTTACGAAGAGTGGAAAAATGTTTTCCATATTCTTAATCTCCGTATTTTTCCCATACATTGAAAAATAGATGGTGAAAAGATTAATGGGTGTGGGGGGTGAAATTTCCAAGGCTTCCACCACACCCCAACCCGTTTTTCAGACCACAAAAAGGGTTTTGTAGCATATTTCTTACGTAGAGAATCTGCATCCTTAATTTTTAAAATTTTATTATATATTTTAATTTTATTCTATTCTATTGCATTTTGCTTTATTTTTCAGCTGTTTGTTTGATGAAACAAGTTACTGTTAATTGAAAACGACCGGGTAACGTTGTCTGTGTTTGAAAACAGTTTTGTTCTCATTGCTGACTTTTCGTTCATCAGAACCGCAACTTCAGCTTCATTTTGCCTCCTCAGGAATCGCTGCTACGTTATTGCCAGGAGGTAAGACGGCGCACTTGGCATTCAAGCTGCCTTTGGATTTGGTTAGGGCCGAGGTTCCTACTTCCAACATTAGGAAAAATTCAGAGGAAGCTGAAGTTCTTAGACAGTGCCGTCTCATTGTATGGGACGAATGCACAATGGCCAATAAGGGTGCCCTTGAGGCACTGGACCGGTCACTGAAAGATATCAGGGATTCTACAGCTTCTATGGGTGCTGTAACTCTATTGCTTTCAGATTTCCAGCAAACCCTTCCGTCATCCCTAAAGGGACCAAGGCTGATGAAGTGCGCACATGCCTTAAGTCATCCACGTTGTGGCCCCAGGTTAAGACGTTAAGCCTAAGCACAAACATGTGTGCGCACTTGCTTGGTGATAGCACGTCTGCAGCATTTGCTGAAGACATTTTAGCCCTTGGAGAAGGGAAGGTTCCTAAGAATGATAAGGGCGACATATCCATCTCTGAACTGTACAACACAGTGGACAACCCTTCTGATCTTTTGGAAACAGTGTTCCCCAATCTGGAAAGTAACTATGCAAACATCAGTTGGCTCAGTGAAAGAACCATCCTGGCCCCCAAAAATGTAGCTATCAGTGCTATCAATGACCAGCTCATAAGCCGAATTCCGGGTGAGGAGCGCATCTACAAATTGATCGACCGGACCTGTGACCCCCAAGACATTGTCAATTACCCTATCGAGTTTCTCAACTCATTGGAGCCAGCAGGGCTTCCACCTCACATTCTTAGGCAAAGGGTTGGATGCCCAATTATGCTAATCAGAAACTTGCTTCCGCCTAAATAGTGCAATGGGACCCGCTTAGTAGTTAAGTCCCTGATGCCCCACTTGATTGAGGCCACCATTGTTACAGAATGCGGGAGGGGTGAAAATGTTTTCATTTCAAGGATGCATCTTTATCCCTCAGGGTCAGACATGCCATTTCACTTCTGCAGATCGCAGTTCCCGGTGAGACCATGCTTTGCCATGTCCATCAACAAATCCCAAGACCAAACACTATCGGTGGCAGGCATCTATTTGAGGGAGCTATGCTTTTCACATGGGCAACTTTATGTGGCCTGCTCCCGTGTGGGTAGTAGAAACGCTCTTTTTGTGTATGCTCTTCAGGGCAGAACATGCAATGTTGTCTATAGCGAAGTTTTATAGACAAGTTGTCATTGCAGCTGATGTGGTTATAAACAGTGATCTGGAAGCATTGGCCAGACATATTCTCAAACCATGGCAATATGACTTATGGACTCTTCCTCTTTTTTATTGGACAATGCTGACTTCTCCAACAACAATGCTCACTCAGCTGATATCAGTGATTGGCTAAGTTGCTCATAGTGTTAACCTAGAAAGGACAGGCCCCTTATTTTTTGGTTAAGGCTGTTGGTAAGTTTTCCTAAGTTGCTCTAATCCAGATCCCCAATGCAAACCTTCAGATCAACCTTCTCCTATGCAAATCTCTAATGCAACTTAAAACAGTCAATGAGTGGAAATAACTGATAAACTAATTCCTTATGGGATTTCCCAATCAAATTGCCAGCAAACCATTTTCAGCCAAACCAATTTCAATGGATTTCGCTCAAATCTGATGTCGATGTTACTTATTTTGGTTTGAAATAAAGCACTTGATCACTTAATAATCCTAGCTTAATCCCGGGTAACGCCGGGCTATACTGCTAGTTATAAATATAGGGTTTCATTTTCAAAGCAAAACAATGTTCAGTCTTATACAAAGTACAAATACATCTTTTTTTTGTCTTTTTTAATAGTTTGGTCTGGGAGAAAGAGTCATGCCAGTGGCCTTTGCAGGTTCTCCAAGCTGCAGGATATCAACATAAACTGCTTCTGAAAAACATAGGCAGGAAGGGAATTCCAAAGAACTGATGCTATAGGAAGAAATGACTGCGTGAGGTGGTTAGTGTGGGATCTGATGAGAAACGAGATGTATAAGTGAAGGTAGCATGAGATCTGCTGACTTCAAGGAGTACAAGCCATGGTAGTAGCAGTAGAAATGACAGAGTGTGGAAATGAATATCTGTGAGCCAGAAGTTGGAATGTGTTGTTAAGTAACATCATGTGAATTAGTTGGATGGCCTTTTTTTTAAATGTTACTAGAATCTGCAGCATCAGTGCCATTCCATATGTGAAGCAGTTTTCAAGTATGGATCTTATTCAAGCTTTGTAAAGGGTTTGTTGTTGTTGGGGGATTAAGTATGAGGGGTTGCTGAAAAGTTCCTGGTTGGAGGACCAACTTTCCAATTTCTTTAACAGGGCTTAGAAAAACTGAAAGACTGCTGCAATAAGTGTAAGAATCTGAGAGGGAATTATGTTGAATAAAATCATAACTAACTGATCCTCCTGTATTTTCTTTTACTGAAAGCCAGGACCTTTACAGTACTTTACATATTTTCTAGTTCTGAAGAAGGCCATTTCTGTGATGCTGCTTTTGCTATATTGAAGATGTGACATAGCCAGGAGAAATCTTTAGTAATGGTGAAGCCTAAAATTTGTAGTGACATTGAGGGTTCTAGTTGTATGTTACTCATGTTCAGTGAGGCTGGAGGCACATGATAGTTTTCTTAATATATGTAGTGTTTGTGTCCTTATGCTGTTGAAGTAGACAAAACTGGCACGAGAATGAAGCAGACAAGACTGGCATCAAGGTCTTTGGGTTGTTGTTCATGGAGCCAGTTCAGTCTAAGTAGTATTTGGATGACACTTGAGTGCTGAAGATTAGCGAAGAGTGAAAGATGGAGATCACCTGTATAGGCATAAACATTATGAGAGATGATGGCAAGTAGTTTGTTGATATATAGCAGGTAGAGTGTGGAGAACAGAATCAAAGCTTGGGACATCCCTTATTTTATTTGATGTAAGTCATATAGAGCACCATCAGTACATGCTGTGTTGGTGCAATAAAACAGGAAGCTTCCAATCCAAGAAATGAGAGAAGGATGGCAGTCTAGACTGAAGACCCACATGGCTGACATAGCTGAATGCTTTACTGATGTCAAGTGCAACATTTTTCATTAAGATCATCACTGTGGGCTTTCTTGATCTGAGAAATTGTCCTGCCCACTACACTTATTTTCATTTTGCCTTCTTCTAACATGGCTCTTTGGTAACTGTACAGACTCAGATTTGTTTGAAACATTTGGTGACATTCTTTGCACAGAATCACTGAGATTTTTTCACTGATGGTGGCCAGCTTTTTCTTCCTCATTTGCTGTCTTTGGAGCACCTTGCCTCTTCTATCTTGCTCAAAGAGTTCACAGCTAAAGTAGCAGAGATTCCTCCATTGCTTTCTATCCTCTTTAACAGTTTCAAACTCCTTTGATGGAATGTTGCAGAGTGAGGGTCCACTTCAGAAAGTCTCTAAACCTCAGCTGCAGTCTGCCATGGTGACATTGCCAGTTCAGAATAAAAGATAGTCTTCAGTAATTTTAGTATCCATCCTTTGAACATGGCCTATCCACTGCAGCTGATGCATGATAACATCTTGATGGTTGCAATTTATACTTGTTTAAAACAAAGATGTCAGTCTTCTTTCCTTTCCAGTTAATACCTGTTGTGATGAGAGTTACAACACCCCATTGCAAGAGATAGACTGGTCTGAGTAAAGTATAAATAGTAAATATCTGAGTGAGTTCAGAATTTGGAATCAAGTGAAGTTCATGTTAGTTCACAGTGAAGTCAGAAGGTGTCAGTTGGTTAGTTCACAAGGAATATTGATTGCTGGTTCGTAAAGAGATGTGTGTGTGTACATGTATGTGGGGTTATCATGTGTGTATGTACATGCATGGGCCTGTGGGTGTATGGGAGCATGTGTGCATTGTGTGGAGTGATGTGCATTTTGTGTATGTGTGTGCATATGAACATGTATATATGTGTGAGGCTATCGTGTGTGTATGCATATGCAAATGCTTGTGTATATGTGTGCAACCCTATAGTGTGCATGTGTATTGTTTGTGTGCAAAAGTTGTATGTGTTTGTGTGCTGCATGTGTGTGTCTGTGTTCAAGCATGTTGTGTGCATGTGCATTGTGTGCTTTTTGATGAGAATATTGTGTTGTGGGGGAATGTATGGAGGTGTGAGATGGGATAGGGGTGGCAAGAGTTAGGGATTGAGAGGTGGGACAGGGGTGATGAGAGTTAGGGGTTGGCAGGTTTTGGGTACTAGTGTGTGCAAATGCATGTGCATGTGAGTGGGTATGGGAGTATGCAGTGGGGGAAGGTGCGCTGAAAGTGTAGCTGCTAGAATAAGAATAGCCTGGGCAAAGTTCAGAGAGCTCTTACCCCTGCTGGTGACAAAGGGTCTCTCTCTCAGAGTAAAAGGCAGACTGTATGATGCATATGTACGAACAGCCATGCTACATGGCAGTGAAACATCGGCCGTGACTGCTGAGGACATGCGTAAGCTTGAAAGGAATGAAGCCAGTATGCTCCAGTGGATGTGTAATGTCAGTGTGCATACTCGACAGAGTGTAAGTACCTTGAGAGAAAAGTTGAACCTAAGAAGCATCAGTTGTGGTGTGCAAGAGAGACGATTGCGCTGGTATGGTCATGTGGCGAGAATGGATGAGGATAGCTGTGTGAAAAAGTGCCACACCCAAGTAGTTGAAGGAACCTGTGGAAGAGGCAGGCCCAGGAAGACCTGGGATGAGGTGGTGAAGCGCGACCTCCGAACATTGGGCCTCGCTGAAGCAATGACTTCTGACCGAGACCTTTGGAAATATGCTATGCATGAGAGGACCCGGCAAGCCACGTGAGACCAAAATCCAAGGCCTCTGCCAGGGATGTAGTCAGCCCACTTATGTGTACCTTTCCTTCATTGTGAAGACCTGTTGAGGCAAATGAAATCAAAATCGAAATCGAACTAAATTCGACGACTGGCCCCCATGCCAATGTCTCCTTCATTGGACACTAAACTCAGCTTGCGAAGACCTGTTGGGGCAAGTGAAAGCGAAGTCGTGATGGCACCTGTACCAGTGGAGCGCTAACAGCACCATTCGAGTGTCATCGTTACCAGCGTTGCCTTCCTGGCACTTGTGGTATGTAAAAAGTCGTTCGAGCGAGATTGTTGCCAGTGCCACTGGACTGTGCAGATGGCATGTAAAATACACCATTTTGAGCGTGGCCGTTGCCAGTACCGCCTGACTGGCCTTCGTGCTGGTGGCACATAAAAGCACCCACTACACTCTCAGAGTGGTTGGCGTTAGGAAGGGCATCCATTTGTAGAAATTCTGCCAAATCAGATTGGAGCCTGGTGTAGCCATCTGGTTCACCAGTCTTCAGTCAAATCGTCCAACCCATGCTAGCATGGAAAGTGGACGTTAAACGATGATGATGATGATGATGTGTGGTGTGTGTACCGAGTTGAACAGTATGTAGGAGTGTTTGTATAGTGGTGTGTGTAGTGACGACACTGGAGAGTGTGTGTGCATAATGGTGTGTAGTGTGGGTACTCGGAGGTGTTGGTTGCTAGTGTGTATGGAGTGGGAAGGTGTGTGCGGGTGTGTGCATAATGGTGTGTAATGTGAGTACTGAGTTAAACAGTGTGTGTGGGTGTTTGTATAGCGGTGTGGGTGGTGAGGGTACTGAGTTGGGGGTGTACAGATGTGGCGGTGGGAGGTGTATGGGAATCTGTGTGGAGTTGGTGTTAGATGAAGAAAGGAGGGAAATTTAAGGCCATAAGGAGTGAAGAAATAAAGGGAGAAGAGTAATTCGTGTTCACGATAAAATAAGTATCAGGCTTCAAATGAAAATAAGTACTGGGGTCGATTTGTTTGACCAAAAATCCTTCAAGGCAGTGCCCCAGCACTGTCACAATCTAATGAATGAAACAAGTAAAACATGCCATTTCAACCATGTGTTTTGCATTATTTTATTAGACAGAAAATCTTATGGATCTTTTCTGTTGTTGCCACAGTTTTTGAAATTTTAAAATTAAGTGAAAATTTTCAAATTTGGTATATTGCTGTAATTTTCCACACTGAATCTAATTTTGTTATTCACTTGTTCCAGAAAATCGTTTTGTGGCGTGATGAATCATGGTACACAATGAAGCTATCTGATGGTAGGGTGTGGGTGTTACGAATGCCTGGTGAATGATGTGCACTAGCCTGCATAGTGCTGACTGTGAAATTCAGCGGTGATGGGGTCATGATGTGGCTGTGGTTCTCCTGCATGGGGCTTGGGCCCCTCATTGCTTTACTCGGCACTGTCACAGCACAAGTTTACGCTGACATTTTAAGCACTTTCATGCTGCCTACCATCAAAGACCAGTTTGGGGATGACCTTTGTGTCTTTTAACACAACTGAGCACCCATCCATACTGACAACATCCTGCTAATGAAATGGCCTGTGCAGGGTCCCGATTTAAATTCCATAGAATATCTCTGGAATGTTTTGGAATGCCAACTTCATGCTCAACCACACTGACCCACATTGATATCCTTGCTCATTTCAGCACTCTGCAAAGAGTGAGCTGCCATTCCCCAAGAAACCTTCCATCATCTGACTGAAAGTATGCCTGCGAGAGTGGAGGCTGCCAACACTGTATTAACTGCCAGTGTTCCTGATGGAGGGTGACCTAAACTTGTACTTCATTATCAGGTGGGTGTCTGGATACTTTTGATTGCATAGTGTATGTTTGAAGTCACTCCAAGTATGCTATGTGACTTCAGATGATGTTCTTTTTAGTTTGCCACCCAAATGGGGAATGCTATCGCTCTGTAGTGATTTACAACAAACGGTCATGAATCTAGCGGTGTATGGTGTGGGGAGAGGCACAACAAGGAGTTTTTACTGCATTTTAAACTTTGAAACAAAATATTTTTTACAAATGTTAACTACCTTAAGAAAACTATATCAGCTAAGCAAATGGCCTTCCCTATATGCATTAAAAGTATTATAACATAATCTGAGCACTATTTCAGGAAGTTATTGCCATTCTCAATGAGCATATAAAAGACAAATTTGGCTGGAGTAAAATGAGTAACACAAGACAGGATAAACTTTTCTGCTTCAATTTTCCAGAAAAGATCAGAAAAGCAAAAAAAAAAATTTAATATTTAAAAAAAAATTAAATATCAGATGCAGGTATGGCTGTGTGGTAAGAAGCTTGCTTCCCGTGTGCATGTGTTTAGATGGCTTCTTGCAAAAGACCAGGAGAGACGTGAGTCTGTGGGCTCTGTCTTTTGAAGGAAAGAAGAAAACTGTTGAGGTAGGTGACTTTGTTCGTTTGAGCTGGGCATAATATATTGTTTGTCTATTTTTTCAGTAAATTCTGCCCAGCTCTGGAGCAATTTCGCCTACTCTTGGCATTTTTTTATTGCTTGTGTTCGCAAGCAAAAGTTGATTTTTTGGGGGCGTATCCCTGCCCGAAAAAAAGAGAAAGTTGAACTTTATTTTTGTGCTTGTTCTGGTCGCAGTGTTCCAGCTGAATTTTTGCTACCAAAAAGGCCAAAAAGTTTTTTCACTCTAAGTGAATAATTGTGGAAGTTCCTGTGTGTTCCAGTCGTGTGGTTCCAGGTTCGAACAGTAGGTCCAGATTACCTAGTGGCTGAAGGAATTGTTTGCTGTGCTTTTTGAACTGTTTTCTTTTTCTTGAACTGTTTTTTTCCTTTTTTGTTGTGACTTCTTTCTTTGAATTTTTTGAACTGTTTTCTGTTTATTTGTGTTTTTCTTTTTTGAACTTTAAAAAAAAAAAACATGGTGAAGAAGCAGAGCGCTGCCTTGGAGTGTGAGGTTATCCCACCCAAGGAGTGGTTGAAAGATATGAACAATAGAACGGTGGTGCTAAGGACCTATTCTAGGTCTCTTGGCACCATTGTTCAATACAATAAAGATTGCATTGAGAAAGAGTTGGCAGAATACCTGCCAACTCTAAAATTTATTTCCTGGGGGTACAAATTTGCAACAGTATGGTTGCTATTTGGTACCCCCGAGGAAGCCTGTACCTTCGCGGGGAAACCCCTGGAAGGAAAGGAAATTGTGTTCTTCCCCACTTATTGTGGGAGAAAAATAATAAGAGCCTCGATGTGCAGGCTACCCCACCGGGCATGGAGGCCGGATGGATTGAAGATACCATCCAGCGAGGCCTGGGGGATAGCGGCCTCAAGTTGCTCAATGTAACTATGGCTCCCACGGTCAACTGGGAAGGGTCAAAGGTAACTTTGACCCAGTGGACCTCACCGGCCACGGGGAAAATGACTTTCCTGGACTTTTTGACAATGGCAGGTTCGAGGTATCCAGTGATACTGGAGGGTCGCCCCCCACCCCAGTGTCACTCGTACCTGGAGTCGGTCCATGTCAAAAAGGATTGTCCAAGAGACCGTGGCAAGGCCCCGGAGCAGGGAAAGATAAAAAAGCACTCCGCCCTCTCATTGCAGAGAGAGGCTGAGGAGGTTGTTGAGGAATCAAATTCAATAAATAGAAAAAGAAAGGTGAGCAACGATAGTTGCTCACCAGAAGATGATGTGCAGGATGTGGGAGAGGAGATAGATCCCCCGGGTGTGCCGGTGGAGGCCTCGACTCACGCAACCGGGAAAAGAAAAAAGAAAAAGAGAAATCGAAGACGGTCAGTGGGTGTTGATGTGCCGTTGATTGAACCTGAGGCTCCCCCGGTGGGAAATGTGCCACCAGAGAGAGAGGCTCTGTCAGTGAGAACTGTGCCACTGACAGAGCAGGTTGAGGTCCCTCTCTGTGACATAGGGGATGATTTGGTCATTTTCTACCTCAAGGTGGGACCTGTAGAAAGGTCTGCTAAGCCGAGAGCGGTATGACTCGGTCTGTGTAGACAGTCCATGTTGGCCTCTGCAGGTGATGGCGGAGGTCGTTTCTACAAAAGAACTAGAAGAGGTCAAGAAGACCTGTAATCGGGAGGACTTTGTTTCCCTCTGTCCAGGCCTTTCGGCAAGCAGCAGGAATCTTGCTTGAGGGCCCGGATAAGGAAGATTGAACTGTTGAATTTTGTAAAACTTAATTTTGTGAAATTTTAATTGTAAAATTGAACTATGTTTTCGAGGGATTATCGGTCGGGGGGCGCCGGTGCCACTCTCATCTGTATTGATTTCATTATCATTTCATCTCATTAATGTATTTGTCTAGACTGCAGCTTCTTCCTTATCTATGTACAGCCTTTATGGCTAATATAATGAAATAAAGAAGCTTGCTTCTCAACCACATGGTTCTGGATTTAATCACACTGTGGGGCACCTTGAGTGAGTGTCTTCTACTATAGCTTTACGCTGACCAAAGCCTTGTCAGTGGGTTTGGTAGATGGAAACTGAAAGAAGGCATCATATATATATATATATATATATATATATATATATATATATATATATATATATATATATATATATACATGGTTGGCCAAAAGTCACCCGACACTAAATCAAAACCACTTAATTCCAAGATTTATTTATGTTTAACCACTGAATGAATTTAATAAAAGCATCTAAATATGAAACATGAAAATTGTTCAAACTGAAGACCTTCTTGAGCGACACTATTTTTCGAAATGAATAAATAAAATTGACTACTAAGTATTTATGGAATTCTGATTTACTGTTGGGTGACTTTTGGCCAAACCCTATATATATATATATATCATCATCGTCATCATCGTTTAGCGTCCTCTTTCCATGCTAGCATGGGTTGGACGATTTGACTGAGGACTGGTGCAACCGGATGGCTACACCAGGCTCCAATCTAATTTGGCAGAGTTTCTACAGCTGGATGCCCTTCCTAACGCCAACCACTCAGAGAGTGTAGTGGGTGCTTTTACGTGTCACCCGCACGAAAACGGCCACGCTCGAAATGGTGTCTTTTATGTGCCACCCGCACAAGAGCCAGTCCAGGGGCACTGGCAACGATCTCGCTCGAAAACCCTACAAGGCCAGTCAGGCGGTACTGGCAACGGTCACGCTCAGGATGGTACATCTTATGTGCCACCCGCACAAGAGCCAGTCCAGGGGCACTGGCAACGATCTCACTTGGCTTGCCGGGTCTTCTCACGCACAGCACATTTCCAAAGGTCTCGGTCAGTAGTCATCGCCTCGGTGAGGCCCAATGTTCGAAGGTCTTGCCTCACCACCTCAGCCCAGGTCTTCCTGGGCCTACCTCTTCCATGGGTTCCCTCAACTGTTAGGGAGTGGCACTTTTTCACGCAGCTATCCTCATTCATTCTCACCACATGTCCAAACCAGCGCAATCGTCTCTCTTGCACACCACTACTGATGCTTCTTATGTTCAGCTTTTCTCTCAAGATACTTACACTCTAAAAGGTTGAAGAGGAACACATGAGTAGATATATATATGGAAAAAAGACAAAGTAGAAAATGCTAAAATACTTTTATAAAGAACACTACAGAACCAGTTTCGATCCTTGAGATCTTTTCAACAGTAAATATGAATAATAAATTTTTGAAAAATTATTGAAAAATTAAATTTTGGTAAATTTAAAAGAAAAGTCTTTTTAAAGACATATTTGTATAGTATTCGAATAACAGGGGCATTTTTCTTGTTTCTGTCTGTCTCTGTTTCACTTGCTAACTCTTGTGGGTTCAAGGTCCTTGTGAATTCTTGGAGGAGGAGGAGAACGAGGAGGAGAAGAAGAAGAAGAAGAAGAAGAAGAAGTGGGAGTGCTATGATAGTTGCAGAGTGTTAATTGGTTGGGTGTCCTGACATTGACCTGTTGACGGTGGTACAGATCACTACGACCATCAACAGGTCAATGTCAGGATACCCAACCAATTAACACTCTGCTACTATCATAGCACTCCCACTTCTTCTTCTTCTTCTCCAAGAATTCACAAGGACCTCCAACCCACAAGAGTTAACAAGTGAAACAGAGACAGACAGAAACAAGAAAAATGCCACTGTTACTTGAATACTATACAAATATGTCTCTAAAAAGACTTTTCTTTTAAATTTACCAAAATTTAATTTTTCAATAATTTTTCAAAAATTTATTATTCATATTTACTACTGAAAAGATCTCAAGGATCGAAACCGGTACTGTAATGTTCTTTATAAAAGTATTTTAGCATTTTCTACTTTGTCTTTTTTCCATATATATATATATATATATATACTAGCAGTATAACCCGACGTTGTCCGGGTGTGACTTATTATCTACGATAAGTTTTGCTAGGTGAAAATCAATTAAAAAAAGAAAGCCTTACAACGAAAAAACCCTTATGATGTAAATATGTTCATAATTCAAAAGACGATGAAATTAATAGGGAAAGTCTGAAGGCTGTTTTGCGTAACATTTTTAAGTGTACATCAATTTCATCCATCTAATTGGCTATACAAATGCTTGTGCAAAACAACTTTTTGCGCTGCCCTGATTATACATAGCAGGGTAATCCCTTTTCACAGGAGCTAGGACAGCAATTTCTGATGAAGCAATTGCTGGCGATCTGTTGCTACACAATTCTACCAGAATTCTATCAGATTGGGCAGTAGATGTTGATGCACCATTTTGCATTATGTTCAAAGTAGCTTCTGGAATGTAGTGAATTGCTGCAGTTGGTTGCTGTCTTTTTAAACCGGTTGCTTTCTTTCCCCAGCAAACTCTCTTCTTTGGAAGCATAATCTATGTACATATTAAACAGAACAACAAAAGTTATAACAGATGGCAGGGTCGGTAGTTTTCACATTTCGGTAATTTTTCAGATTAACACCAGCACGATTACCTAACCCTAACCCTAAAACCCTAAACCTAACCGTAAACCCTAACCCTGACACTAAAACCGTAACACTAACCCTAACTCGTAACCCTAAAACCCTATCCCTGACCCTAAAACCCTAACCCTAACACCCTATTGAAAATCGTGCAGGTGTTAATCTGAAAAATTACCCACATTTTGCAATGTGTTGTCCTGTCTACATAAGCTCCGTAGTTTGTATATTTACAAAACATTGACAAACATGAGTTATATTGTAGTGAATGCTTGTGTACGTGCACGTGTATGCGTTTGAGAGAGCGAGAAAGAGGGAGAGAGAGAGAGGGGGAGAAAGGAATAGAGAACGGGAGCAATGAAGAGAGAGCAAGAGAGGAAGAGAGAACAGAAGACAGTTATAAAATAGGGTCAAACTAAAGCGTTTGACCAGGTGACAAAAATTTTTTTAAATTAGTCTAATAGGTGTAAAACAACTTGCTGGGAACGAATATGAAGAAAAACATGCACGCTCGCAAACGGGGGTGGGGAGTGAGGAGTGGGCTAGGAACATTCACGATGTGAATGTTCCGAGACGCCTCACTGGAGCCAAGAAACAAAAGAAAAATAGTAATAGATGTAAAACAACTTGCTTTGAAAGAATATCAAGAACACACACACATATAACATATATATATATATATATATATATTTAATTAATGAGGGTAGAAATTGAAATTAATCAATTAAAACCAGTGGTCTAGCATATTAAAAAAATCCGAGGATTAAAATTATATTACATACAAAAATAAGAGGAATGACCAGCAAATGTGGATCCCTATATGCTAGAAATAGATGCTGAATCATCTAACCACGAAAGAAATATGTTCTCAGTAAAAAAATTCAGCGACACAACAGACTGTAAACGGGCAAGACAAATGAAAAAAATACTAAATTAAAAAATGATTAACCTACGTACCATGGTCTCACCTGTTAAAATTTACATAAGTAAATATCTGTAGGATCATCAGCGTAAGTCTGTCTATATGAGAATATAACTTCCTTTATGGATGGACGTCTTGTGTCTAGTTCTGGCAGTTATATTCTCATATAGACAGACTTACACTGACGATCCTGCAGATATTTACTTATGTAAATTTTAACAGGTGAGACCATGGTATGTAGGTTAATCATTTTTTAATTTAGTATTTTTTTCATTTGTCTTGCCCGTTTACAGTCTGTTGTGTCGCTGAATTTTTTTACTGAGAACATATTTCTTTCGTGGTTAGATGATTCGGCATCTATTTCTAGCATATAGGGATCCACATTTGCTGGTCATTCCTCTTATTTTTGTGTATATATATATATCTGAAGATAAGCAACAAACACTAATCTGTTGAACAGCAGCATAGTCGAGATGGTATGTTTTCTTCTCTTACTCTTGCTTTTTGCAAACATCTTCAAAATGTCTTTCTAAAATGAAATTCCATTATGCAGCTGAGGAGTACATTTTCATTGTACATTCTGTGGTGTTCTCACTACATGAATAAATGAAGTTTGTACGAAACGTACGTACTGCTATAACCTATTGAATTTTTGTTGCTTATCTTCAAATTTTATTCACCAAATCTCTTGATTTTGTTTTGGGTTTTTTACCCTACCAAATTCTGGTGCCTCAAACATTTTAAGTACCACATTTAATCCTTTGATTAAATCTATATTATATATATATATATATATATATATATATATATATATATATATATATATATATATATATATATATATTTATTTATTTATGTGGAGAATGGAGAAACAAAACACAAGAAGAAGCAATACGGTTGGGCTAGTTAGCCATTGTTTTAATTATGAGGAGATTATGTAATGAGTCATTTACGCACGTTTCAATTTGCCATATGGTTTGGCAGATCTCATCAGAATGTTGAAGAGTATGTTAAGAGTTCATGGTATGAGAGATGCAGGAGAAACAATTAGTGAATATATTAATGCATATGGTGGTATAATAATAGCGTTAGGTAAAGAAAGCCTTACGTTTTAGTTGAAGTTGTGTTGGTCTTCCTGTAGGGGTATATAGGATGGGTGCTATTTAAGCTCATAATTCCGATTTTAATCAAATGTATTTCCATGTGATGTTGTTAGGATTGAGGAATGCGTCGTATATTTTAGCACCGGCGGTGTTAGTAAAGGGGAGCAACCCTAAATTTAGGTGAAAAGGGGGCTAACTCTGGTCTTTTTACTATTTAATTATAATCAATTATACTTAGAAAAGGAAAAATTCTTTTTTACATATTTAATTATACTTAGGGAGTGGAATGTATTATATATTTAATTATACTTAGAGAATGAGTATTTACTAGCGTGAAGACAAATTAGGCTACATTCATATCTCCTGTTTAAAAGGTCATTCCTAGCCGTTAGGATTTTGAGGCGTTCAGTTAAACAGAGGTCACAGCGTCTGTTAGTTGGGTTATAGGAATTAGCTACTTTTAGTATGTAACACTTTAGTTTATATTCTATCTTATTGTCGTTTAGTTCCCAGATATACCTACTAAGTCCTGTTGAATTTGCCTTATTTTTATTTCTAAAGCTAGATAGGTGCTCATTATATCTAAGCTGTATTTGGTATTTCATCCCCCCAATGTAAGATCTAATATGGCTGTTTGTGTGTACGTCGCATTGGTAAACTATATTTTCGGTCTTACATCTATTGGAGAAATTACATTTATTCCTATCTCTACAGCCACATAGGTTGTAAGGGGTGTCTATGTCTGTGTTGTTGTATGGCCCTATTGTTTTTTTGGTGTGCGTCCCTCCTAGTAAGGGGTGTTGGATTAGGGTTGGAGTTAGTTTTATTAGTTGGAGGGTTGTTGGTTTGGTTGTTCGTGGTGTTTCTATCTGTATAGAATGCATCTAATTTATTATTATTAATAGATGCTATTATGGTAGCTAAGTTGCATGTCAGGCTGTAGCCTATTCTTATTTTGTTCTTAAATATTCCTGCGTATTTATTGTTTATATTGAGATGTTTATCTATTATGTTCATTAGTGAGCGGACTATGTTAGATTTGAGATTCATGTTGTAGGGAATGATTAGCCAGATCGTATCCTTATTGTTCTTATTGCTATTACGGTCATATCTGGTATAAAACCTGCCATCATAACTGAGAAGGCTAGTGAATTTTTTTTTACGGCTATCTAATTTATTTCTATAGTTAGGTTTATTTTTGATATGTGTCTTATCGGTTTTTTCCGTGTTAGTATTGTTAGGTATTTGTGGGCCCGATATATGGTTTATTTTAGTCTGCTGGGTCTCGCTGTTATTCATACTAAACTTATCTTTGTATTGCTTAATATTGGTTTTGTTCAGGTTGCTGTTGTATTTCTGCTTCGTCTTGTTATTAGCCTTATTCGTCCTAGTAGTATTGTTGGTATTGGTGTTTACACTGTTGTTGGTATTTTTGGTGTTATATGGTTTGGCTTTGGGATCTTTTGTATTTCTATTACATGTGTTATGTTTATCTGTGTCATTCATATCGTTAGTGTGGTTTGCAGCAGTGTTTGGTGTGTTAATAGTGTATGTGTTTCTAGCGCTTAGATTCCCTATAGTTGGGTCTTTTTTATGGTTATTGGGTTCTTTGAATTTAATTTTATGGTTAAATCCTGCTCTATGTAGTGCGATGTTATAGGTTTCCTTATGCTTATTAAAAATATCTTGGTTAGAGGAGAGGCGTGATATCCTATTGCTTATACTATGTGCTAAGCCTCTCTTAAGGAATAGCGGGTGGTTACTGGATGCATTTATGTATTTTAGGTTAGTGTTTGGCTTTATGTATGGTTCATGGAGTCCTGTGGCTAGGTTGCAATTGGCGTCTAAGTAGTTTATGGAGGTGTGTTCATTTTCTATAGAAATGGCTAGTCCAAATCTTTTGAAGAATTTATGTAAGTTTTTCTTAATGAGTTCTAGTTTCCTATTCGAGAGATTTTTAACTGGGAATTCCTCCTGTATGTAGGAAAGCAAATATATTCCCACTAAGTCTGTTATCTGAGCTGAATCCGGGGCTCCCATGGTGATATCGAAGGAGTTTGGGGAGTCTTTACGGACCCAGAGCTTATTATCAAAACTTATAATAGATTTCCTAGCTTCAAGTATTACATTAATTTCTTTCCTAGTTAGCTGTGAGTGGTTTTTGGCGAATATTAGGGCACTATTTAGGATCGTGGGGTTAATTGAGGAGTAGTAGTCTACTATGTCTATCTGTATGAATTTGTAGTTATTAGTGTTCGGTATTTTGGAGAATCAGTTTAGGGCTTCGTATGTGTTAGACCATAATTCGTATATCTATATATGTGTGCGTGATGTGTTTACGTCCCTGTAACTTAGCAGTTCGACAAAAGAAACCGATAGAATACGTCCCAGGCTTTAAAAATAAATCCTGGAGTTCGACTAAAAATTCTTCAAGGTGCCCCAGCGAATACAGGTAAAAAAAGGTCACAGGAAAAAATTCACAGGGGGTTTTGTCCGGGGGGGGGGTGTCTGAGGGGGTTTTGTCCGGATCCCATAAATTAATCGTACCTTTATTACAGATCACCATAAATTAATTGTGACTTTTTTCCTAGCCAAAAATTGTGGCTTTATTACTGTGATTTTATTACCAGTCACCTCCCCAGCATAGCTGCAGTCTAAAACATAAAAGATCTAGGTAAAATGAAAGAGGGTCATGGAAAAATGGCACATGATAGGAAATTAACGAAAACGACTAAATAAAAGAAAAACTCAACATAAAACATTTTTTATGGCTTCTTCACGATCTGCTGGAGTGTCCTCTTTATGATATATTTACACACCGTACAGCTAAAGAGAAGAAATTATTGAAATTAGTCATTTTTGATTGAGTGAATCATTTCTTACAAATTCTGTAAGGAACATTGTTCAAAGTTGATGGAAACCTTTCCCCTTCAAGATAGTAACGTGATATTTTAGATATATTTTTGGAACTTGAAAATTATCAAATTAGACATTAGTGTGGAAAAACATTGACTTGGTATCCAACAGAGAAAAGAATATTGATTGTTAAACACCAAAAATTATCCAGATGTTTTATTAGCAACCTCAATTACAATCGGGTCAAAGTTGACGAAAAGTTTCTTGAAAAAAAAAAGTACTCGTCACCTGACGCAGACCGATTTTACCCCCTGAAGATGGTGCGATAGGACAGAATAATGATGCAATACTTGCAATATAATAATTTCAAACAGGTAATGAAAAATCTAAGTTACTCATTTTGTCTCACCCTCCCCTACTGGAAATATGAAATTATTGTAAAAATCTGTTTTTGAAAAAAAAAATTGAACGAAACTGCAAAAGAGTGTCCGAAACCGCCCCGGTACTACTTGCTTAGTTATCACTTTAGATGAATTTGTTCTCAACATCCCACTATATGTAATATTGAGAACAAATTGGACTAGTTATGTTTTCATTAAGTCATAGAAATTACTGATGCATTGGCAATGTTTGTTTCGATGCTAAAAAGACAAAAAGATATATATATATATATATATATATATATATATATATATATATGTATATATATATATATATATATATATATATATATATATATATATATATATATATATATATATATATATATATATATATATATATAATCAAACCTACTAAGCTAAGATACTACGCTACTATGTTGAAAGGGAAAGGTTTCCATCAACTTTGAACAATGTTCCTTACAGAAATTGTAACAAAAGATTCACTCGATCAAAAATCAATTAAAAAATTAACACCATAATAATAACAAGCAGAGAAAAAATTTATATTTTATAGTGGACACGGACACTGAGAAGTAAAAACAAAAAAAAAGTTATTTCGAGAAACCTGACAAAAACAACTTTTAATTTCGTACTTACGTATCCTGTCCCATTTTCCAGGTTTGCACGCACTTCATAAATACGAAAATAATATTAGTATTAAAACATTGAAAAAAAAAATGATTGTATCTCTAGAAAAATAACTTAAACTAATCTAAATAATATATTTACATATTATCTTCTTAATAATTCATAGAAATATATTCAGTAATTTTATACGATACAATGAGTTATCTCAACTATTCAATTAGTCATACGACTCCATTTTGTCTTTCTCATTAAGATGGATGGTGATATTGAAAGCAGTTCTAATTTTTCTAGGTATTCATCAATCTCTGATGACATTCAAAAAGATTTCTATCGCAATAAGGATTTTTCCCGTCGAGATTATCACAGAGAACGAAAGGTAAGATTATCGACGAGGCATTATTGGATTCAGGTTTCTATTTCCTGGATTGTTGCATTATGACTTTGTCTTTTCAAATAATTTCGATAACTACGAGCAGAAATTCTGGATTCGTTTCATATCTGATATGACCTAAGTAAATGTTATTTCGGACTTTTTCTAAACTCTTTTGGCAAATTTGTAACTGGATTTGGATGTTTTTACTTAATTTTACCTTTATACCCCATTTCAAACCATGTACATTGGTAGTCGTCACGGTCAAACTACATTTCTCATTACCCTGATTTTGTTTTACAAGCATTTCTGCGATACAGTCATCTCAGGGTACGTGATTTCAGCGCCTACTGGAATTGTAATATATGACCACTAATTTGGAAATATGGTTTATTATTCCGTTAAGGAAACGATAAATTTTTAGAATTTAAAAACTACACTGTTTTTATCTAAGAGGCCGCTTCTCGGCGTTTTAACCAAGATCAAATTTGTAGTTCACAGTTTGAAAAGCTATAATCACGATACACACACTTAATATGTTTGTGTTGTTGGGTTGGTAAGGCATGTATGCAAGTGTGTGTGTGTGTGCATCACTGTGAACACTTAAGGAGTGTGAGGTGGAAGTTTTCTCTGAATGTTTGTGTTTGTGTCTATTTTCTTGAATTGCAATGAGTATCTACCTATCTATCTATATCTTGTGTGTGCTTGGAGATTCCGAAAATTAGGTCGTAAGATCATTCCAACCCAAGCTGAGAACTGACAGAAAATAGAAAGTCCGGGAGGCTGTGAATGCAACAAAAATTAGCCTCAAGATCAACGAAATAATAGGACACTGAGACCAATAGGCAGGGACTAGGCTCGAAGACAAAAGGGAAGTCAAAGGAGGGCATGGTTATTCAGTAAGTGATTGCAGAAAAGGCCACCAAGAGAACCCATAAGGTAGTCCGGCAAAGAGAGAGTGTGCCAAATGGAATGATCAGTAGCTCTTCGAGTTAGCTTCATCCTCAGGTCTGTATATGACCTCCTGCCTTCATACAAACCTGTTGAGGTGGGGAAAATTAGATAACTCAACATGCCATTCTGCGAAGGCAGACAAACTGTGGAGTTCATGTGAAGTCACATTAGTCCAAAGGTGGTACACATAAAATAACAATCAAGTGCTTAAAAAGATCTTGCGCTGTGAGAGAAAAGACAATGCTATCAGTAGCTCCACTATATCAGGGGATAAAAATGGTAGCCTGGAATAGCTGTATCAATTGAATCATGGAAACAGGATCTATTATATGGGTGGAATGACTTGGGAGTGCATAGCAAACCTTCCAGAATGGAAAAATCACTCAGCCAACCTCAATAAGAGTGGTATGAGACTGGATATTGTACTCTACTCACTTTCATCAAATTGATTCTGATTTAATTCAATATGCCGTGTGAAAGAATTAAGGAAGTTCACTTCTACAAGACTGAAAAATATGGGAGTTTAGCTATCAGATTCAGAGAATCTAGCCTCCAATTCAATGTCCTTGGCATAGGGGTGGGAGCAAGAGAGTTTTTGGGCAAATTTGTCTATGATCTCATGAAACAGCTATCAATTTCTGGGAGAGAGAGAGAACCAGCTGAGAAGAGTCCCAATTGGATTTGGTCAAGGAGGAATTGAAGTGAATTTCAAAAAGAATTATTTACCCCACAGTCAATTGGCATAACTGAGCTGGTTACTTTGGCTCTGGACCTCTTTAACCACCCAGGAAAGTTGCAATTCAGACAGTAGCATAGAATGTAGGAGCAGAGAGGTATCCAGGAGTTATGACTTAAATGGGGCATACAAAGGAGTTAAGAACCAACGCACATGCAAAACTGGGGTGGGGTCCTTCTGTGAAGACCTGCTGTTCAGTTGTCCATGCTCGTAGGGGTTGGAACGGTTTGACCAGAGCTGGAAAGCTGCATCAGGCTCCACTCTGATTTGGCATAGTTTCTACAGTTGGATGCCCTTTGTAACACCAACCACTTTACAGAGTGTACTGGGTGCTTTTACATGGCACCGCACAGGTGCTTTTATGTGACACCACATGTGGCTTTGCATGGCACCGCACATGCTTTTATGTGACACCACATTGGTGCATCTACATGGCACCAGCACAGGACTCTTGCAGGTCAATTCTCTCCGCCAGGAGGACCAGCCTTGATACTTCTGCATTTGTTATGCACCAGGCATCCGGTCCTTTGTCATTTTGCCTGAAAGTTTCAGTGTTCTATGGTCATTCTTCAGTACTTTGTTCCATATCTTCCTGGATCTCCCACTTCCATGTTCCCTCTACTTTGAGAGAGTGGCACTTCTTTATGGAGCTGTCAGCATCCATCTGCATCACATGAGCAAACTAGCACAGTCTTCTCTCTTGCTTCACAGCATCTAATTCCTCTTATGCCTAACCTCTCTCAATACTCTAACACTCTGTTGAGCATGTACACGAACATTACACATCCAGTGGAGGAAACCAGCCTCATTCTTTTCTAACCTTTGCATGTCCTCTGCATTCAGAATTCACATCTCACTACCATGTAGAATTGATGTCCATACACATGCAGCATACAATCTTCCTTTTACTCAGAGAGTTTTTATGGATCCTGTGCATCTTCCACATATGAACACTACCTTCTCGGATAATTTTCTTGAGTGTCCAGGTTCAGTCCTCTAGGCAATAACACAGGAATTCAAGACTGGATGCCCTTGGGAGCTCCTCTATGCTGATGACCTTGCCCTAATTGCTGAGTCACTATCAGAACTAGAGGAGAAGTTTCAGGTGCGGAAGCAAGAGCTGGAATCAAAGGGCCTTAGAGTCAACCTAGCTAAAACTAAAGTCCTAATAAGTAGGAATGTAGACAAAACACAAACCCCTTCAGGTAGATGGCCCTGCTCCATCTGTAGAAAAGGTGTAGGTAGAAACTTTATAAGATGTACCAAGTGTAAGCTATGGACACATAAGAGGTGCAGCAATATCAAAGGAAGGCTAACTAGCAAGATAGTTTTTGTATGTGGCAGATGCTCAGGAACAATAAACACTGAAAATGTGCAGAAAACAACCTTTGCCACATTCCAGGGAGAAAAACTAGAAGTAGTTGATAGCTTTCGCTATCTGGGTGACCAAGTTAGTAGTGGGGGAGGGTGCACTGAAAGTGTAGTTGCTAGAATAAGAATAGCCTGGGCAAAGTTCAGAGAGCTCTTACCTCTGCTGGTGACAAAGGGCCATGCTACATGGCAGTGAAACATGAGCCGTGACTGCTGAAGACATGCATAAGCTCGCTAGGAATGAAGTCAGTATTCTCCGATGGATGTGTAATGTCAGTGTGCATACTCGACAGAGTGTAAGTACCTTGAGAGAAAAGTTAGACCTAAGAAGCATCAGTTGTGGTGTGCAAGAGAGACGATTGCACTGGTATGGACATGTGGCAAGAATGGATGAAAATAGCTGTGAAAAAGTGCTGCACACTAGCAGTTGAGGGAACCTGTGGAAGAGGAAGACCTGGGATGAGGTAGTGAAGCACGACCCTCAAACTTTAGGCCTCATCGAGGCAATGACTAGTGACCAGGACCTTTGGAAATATGCAGTACATAAGAAGACCCGGCAAGGCAAGTGAGAGCATAATCTGTGGCCTCTGCCAGAAGTGTAGCCAGCTCACTTATTCATATCTTTACTTCATTGGACACTAAACTCTGTTTGCGAAGACCTGTTGAGTCAAGTGAATTTGAAATCGAAATCAAACCAAATTCGACGACTGGCACCCATGCCAACCTCTCCTTCATTGGACACTAAACTCTGCTTGCGAAGACCTGTTGGTGCAAGTGAAATCGAAATCATAATTGAACCATATTTGATGACTGGCACCTGTGCCATAGGGTACTAACAGCACTGTCTGAGCGTGATCATTGCCAGAGCAGCTGTCTGGCTTCCATGCTAGTATCCCAAAAATAGCACCATTTGATCGTTACCAGTGTCACCTTACTGGCACGTTAGGAAATCATTTGAGTGAAGTCGTTGTCAGTGCAGGTGGCACATAAAAAACACCATTTTGAGCGTGGCCGTTGCCAGTACCGTGTGACTGGCCCTCGTGCTGGTGGTACGTAAAAGCACCCACTACACTCTCAGAGTAGTTGACGTTAGGAAGGGCATCCAGCTGTAGAAACTTTGCCAGATCAGATTGGAGCCTGGTGCAGCCTTCTTGTTTGCCAGTCCTCAGCGGACGTTAAACGATGATGATGTGCAATACAGTGTTCCAGACACGTTAGTTGCTGATAATGGAATGCAATTCTTGGGGTATGAATTCAAGAACTTCTGTAAAATGCATGTGATAAACCAGGAATGAATTAAGTAATGATGAAACACTAACAAAATTCTTAGGGTATATAGAGTAACTCCAATCCAAGTACAAATTCAGGAAAGTCACTCACAGAGTTGATGTTCGCAAGAAGAATAAAATCAATTTTTGATAAGTTATTGCTAGAGAAAAAAAAGATGTAAAGGAAATACGAAAGATGCAATGAAATATTTCAAAGTAGAAGATAAAGTGCATTTTAAAACCTACAGAAATGGTAAAGAAGGCTGGGAGGATGGCCTTGTCATAAAAAAAATAGGAAGTAAGATGAATCTAATTAAAGGACCATGCTGTGAACATAAGAGACATATAAATCAGCTAAAGAAGAGACATTCCTAAGGAAGTATTTTTTGATGTATTCGATATCCAGCACTGAAAGTAATGGAGTCCCATAGAACTAGCATAAGAAAATGGAAGTAGACTGAACACCTTGAGATAAGGCCCAAGCAAAAAAGATACTAAAAAATGATAATAATAGATAAAATTTCTTTCGAAATCTCAAAAGGGGAGGTGTTGTAGCGAGAGCAAGGCACCCTCTGACAAGAATAGACGGGACCACTACATATAAATAGTAATCGTCTAACGTAGTTGGCAGTTCACAGTTTGGTCTTCAAAGTCCCAGTACAGTTTACAGTTTGAGTTAGTGTGTTGGAAATATTGATTGTTGGTTCGTTACATGTTTGTTACTGCCACTGTTCCTATTTTGTATTGTTATAACACTGTTACAGTGTATTCTTTATCCATCTCAACAATATCAACCATACTACGATATTAGAGGCGTAAGGCTATAACACTTCCTATGCAAGGATAGTGTCTATGGTCTGAAATTTGTATTGACATCATATGAAGCACATATTGTGACACTGACACATCTGCAGCAGAGAAAAGATACCTGTAACTATTTTGCCCAAGTTTGTGGCCATGAAATCAATAACATAATTAGGATAGTTAATGAACATGAGGAGAGGTATGAAATAAGAGCTGATGTAGATATCTCCCCAAGGAGCATTTGCAAAATCTATTTATCAGAACAAAATAAAAAAATGGACCAGTTCACTGAGAAGATAGTACATGGACACTTGGCATGTAAAGCATGAACTAAAGAAGGGACTGACCATTTTAAAAGCTTGGCATAGAGTACTAACAAGTTTATGTCATCCCACTTCAATTCAAGTACCTACAACATAGAAGGTAGAAAACATTGACAGACAACAAATGTAGGCTGTGCAAGACCAAGACTGAAGACATCACCCACATTATTACCAACTGCAAGAGAATGTCTTCCAGATGTTATCTTACCATGAAGCAGTGGCCAGAATAGTCTGGAACAGGATAACAAAAAACAAAAAAGGCCTTGAGATAGAGTTGAACCACATTGAGACCAATGGGTCAAAAGAATATTGTTGGGATTTAAAAAGTAAAACAGCCACCAAATTACAACACAACTGACCAGATAGTGTGTGGGACTAGGAAAAGATATGTTCTGATGTGGAAATCAGCTGCCCTCTGGACACCAATGTGATCAGAAGAATACAAGAGAAAGAGGACATCTCTAGGCCATTGATATAGAGTTTGCAAATCCAGTATCCAAGATACACTTTCAGCTTCATACCTATTATTATTGGAGCAACAGGATACATACCATTTCATCTGGCTAACCAAAGCCTTGTGAATGAATTTGGTAAACAGAAACTGAAAGAAGCCTGTCATATATATATATGTGTGTGTGTATGTATGTATGTATGTATATATATATATATATATATATATATATATATATATAAATATATGTATGTATATATGAAACAAGTTTAAAATAATGGTCATTGCATAATTTTCCTTTATTGGTGCAAATTTGGCTTATAGCTGTTTCCAGTAGTCATTATAGGTACATTACTGATAGGTTTACTCAATTGGTCTATTGATCAATTGAGGAAAATTGACATCATCCCATTTATAACAGTATCTTTCAATCCAGGATATCCTGGATAATAAGAGCATTCCTGACCTCTACAATATGACTACAACTAGTATCCTTTTATTTTCTAACACTATTCCCCCATTATTACTAGATAGCAAAAACTGAACATTGCTGTCTAAGACCAGTGCTCCATAATTGGCATGTCACAGCACACTGGTTTGTCATGAGACTATGCTAAGTGTGCCCCAGTTAAACCTGAATATAATTTTTTCCCTATATTTTTAGTTCAGGTGTGCCACCGAATTTTGGAAAGGATATAAGTTTACCACAAATGAAAAAAGGTTGCAGAGCACTGTCTTAGACTGACCATGCCCTTAAAAAGCCCACATCAAATTTCAACACAATGGCTGGAGAATAATCTAACCTATATACAATGCTAATATGGTAATGGGTGCTGACCTGACTACAAATACTAATGTTTTTAGACTGTCCGTCTTCCAAATTTGACAGTACAATAAGTGACTCTTATACCATCCCCTCACCTACTTCCACCTGTTTGTAACCTGTCTTCCTCTCTTGTCTATTCTACTTGAATATTTCCATGTTCTCCTTCCACCTTCCACATACATTAGCCATTCCTCTAGTGCTCTGCTTGTTATAACCAGAAATGGCTCAGACCAAAGTAGCATTAATTTTCTTAGATCATTCAATTTTCCTCAACTGATCAATAGACCAATTGAGCAAACCTATCAGTAATGTACCTATAATGACTACTGGAAACATCAGTAAGCCAAATTTGCTTCAATAAAGGAAAAATAAGTAATGACCATTATTTTTAACTTGTCTCTCATATATCACTGTGTCTGTCTGAGTCCATTAACGGATTTACAATGTAGAATTGTGATGAAGCATAACACTGGATCCTACCAAAAGATTACCTGGAGTTCTTTAATAATCTAAGTAACATTGTTAACCTGGTGTGCTAACAGAGAGCTTATGAAGTATTTTGCCCAGATCGGTAATCCCTCACTATTTGTTTTGTTTATATACATGGAAGCAAAGTGGCCAAGCTCCTGGGCCTCATGGAGGTAAAGTGGTTGAGTTCCTTTTGAGTGTTGGGCCTCATGGAAGCAAGGTGGCTGAGTTCCTTTTAAACGGGCCTCATGGAGGCAAGGTGGCTGAGTTCCCTTCAAGCGTTGAGCCTCATGGAGGCAAAGTTGCTGAGCTCCTTTCGAGTGTTGAGCTTCACCGAGGCAATAACCAAAACCTTTGGCATTATGTTGTGCTTGAGAAGAAGGCCCATCAAGCCAAGTAAAATCGCTGTCATAGCAGATACTAGTGTCATGCAAATGGCATGTAAAAGCACCCATTACACTCTCAGAGTGGTTAGCGTTAGAAAGGGCATCCAGCTATAGAAAACCATGCCACCAAATCAGACTGGATCATGGTGCAGCTTTCCAGCATGCCAGCCCAGCCAAACCATCCAACCCATACCAGCATGGACAACGGACATTAAAGGATGATGATGATGATGATGATATATATAAACACACACGTGTGTGTGTCTTTGTGTCTATGTTTGTTTCCCCTCCACTGCTTGACAACCAGTGTTGGTGTGTTTGCGTTCCTGTAACTTAGTGGTTTGGCAATCTATCTATCTAGGTCATTCCTCAGGATGCCCCAAGACACGTTTTCCCCACTCATCTTAATCTTCCTTAATGGTCCTCAGCTCCTGTACCCCTTCTGTACCAGTATCCTCCAGCAAGTTGTCAATATAGGTCACCTTCCACCTTCCTCCTGGTTCTTCCTTCCGTTGGTTGCCAGAGCACTAGCTTGTTAGCAATTTCATCAGATTGTCTGATACAGTGTCCATATAGCCTCATCCTTCTATGCTGGCAAAAGAGACCAATAGAATAAGTACCAGACTCAAAAAAAAAGAGAAGTACTAAAATTTCAAGGTGGTGCCCTAGCATGGCCACAGTCTAATGAATGAAACAAGTAAAAGATAAAAGATACATACATACATACACACACATACACACACACATATATACATATACAAAAATTAGAAAAATATGACAGCCAGAAATCTCCTCTTACAAAAAGGCAATGTCCCACAATGGATTTGCAGTACCAGTGCTGATTCCAACATTTGGGATTCTTGATTAGTCTGTAGAAAATATCCATTCCATAAACATTAAAATCTACAAGATAATGAACATCAAGTGGAAATTTCCACAGAAATAGTGATACCAACAGGCACTACCTAAGAAGAGATAAAGGAAGTAGAAACTTGAGATCTGTGCACACAGCCTTCGAATGTCATATAATCTCTTTCAGACAGCACCTGCTAAACAATAGCAGCAGAAATAAATACATTGACTTAGTGCTGAAAAGTGAAGAAAACAATATCTTATGTATTGGCAGTGAGCTCCTCAGGAAGCACTCTCTTCTTGATGACCTCCCATACAACCCCAAAACAGTTGGACTTACATATCTCAATGAAGACCTGGAGGTGAAAACGCTCAGCATACCAAAAAAAGACCATGTGTGGGTATGTTTCCCAAAGACTTGAAGAAGACAGTAATATCAACATGAAGCACAGCCTCTTTTGGACTTGTGACTGCTACATTACATCACACTTCGAAAGCTATGCATGTGCAATCCAAGAACGGAAGATTGCTACAAAATATCTAATAAACAAAGGAGACAGTGAAGCCTTCGGAGCTCCAAGATGCAACTGAAAACGTAGATTATTACGTATTTCAGTGGAAGACATCACATGATTAGCAGCTGTCCAAAAATGTCATCAAAGTACTCCCTATGCGACACAACATTGTCACTAAAACAACATACTATGCCAGTCAGGAAAAAGACTTTCCTGGAATAAATATAGAGAATCACCCTGTTATTGAATACATACGCAAATCTCAACACAAGGAATACTGGCACAACATTCCCATCAAATTTTTGAGAATTTATGACCCCTCCACCACATCCCCACTACCATCCAGATCAATTTTAACCAAATTTTTTTGCACTACATACTTCAATATGATGGGAGAAGCCTTTTTGGTAAGAAAAAATGTTTTGGAAATATTTTCAGATGAAAAGTGTGGAATTTAAGGGAGATTTAACCATTGTTTCTAGCACATCCCATGACCACATGGTGCCCTCCTCGTTTCTTCGTCACTCTGATGTATTAATGTTTTATCATGTTGTGGGATGACTCACTTTCTGTTGATTAGAACTGGGTTTTTTTTGAGCATAACTTGATTTTGTACAGTGGACCTAGGTTTATTGAGCATCCAGGATAAGTCCTCAGTACTTTGACATGGATTCTCTGCAGTTGTTGTTTTCATAGTGTCATTATTTAGAATAGTTGGTCTTCCTGATCAATACTCATCCAAAAGATAAAAATCACTATTTTTGAATTTGTTAAGCCATCTTTGGTACTTCCAAATACCCACACTGCTAGGGATATGCAGTACATATGTTTCTCCTTGTACAAGTTGCATTGATGCCTTTACAAAATTCATAAAGAATTTGCATGCTAACTATGCAGCTCACTACAATTCTTGTCTTTCATGGGTTATCAGATAGAACTTACACCACACAGTGCATGTCCACATTAATCTTTGGTAATTAAGTCTATATTGATTGGTTTGTAAACTATTTGGAGGTAGATCATAAATTTTCAAAACTGCTGGGTCGTTGATGACCTCTTTCTAGCATATTGGATGTCCACCTAGTGGTCATTCCTTATACACGTGTAATACAATTATTTCTGAATTTTCAGATTTTTTTATATGCTAGGCCATTTGGTTTTAAATTGAATTAATATTCAATTTATCACCCTATATATATAAATAATAATTTAAATAGTTATTGTCTCCAGCCAGCAACATATACTGCAGTGAATTATTCTCTGCAGAATTGTTTCCGGAATTTGGTGCGCCAGAGCTGAGGCATTTTGAAAAATAACCCCAATGTAATCGGTAGAACTGTATGCAAGTCTTATTTCATGAAGACAATTCATGTATAGTTCTGCAAATTACGTTGATTCTAGAACGGTTGTGCTGATGAGAACTCGGATGTTGTTACGTAGGTAAACTGTTAATGTTCGAAACTGCGGTACACAACTAATTCTTTATTCTGTATATTTCTCATTTTGTCTTGTTCTGGTGTTTTGGGAAGTTTTTTCTGGAGAACATTATTTTTCTTTGTGGTTGGGTCGTTGATGACCTCTTACTAGCATATTGGATGTCCACCCTTATAAGGTCATCCCTTATACACGTGTAATACAATTTTTTCTGAATTTTCAGATTTTTTTATATGCTAGACCACTTGGTTTTAAATTGAATTAATATTCAATTTATCACCCCATATATATATATATATATATATATATATATATATATATATATATATATATATATATATATATATATATAATTATATGTATTTCTTCTATCTTAATGAATAAAAATTCTTCTGATAGAATAAATGGGTTAATAGAAACCAATGTAGCAAAGAACACAAAATAACTGTGGTTAGCTCCTGTTTTTAAGGCAGGAACTCCTTGAAATTTTGGGTATTTGAGTATATTTAAGAATTTAAGGATTGGAGAAAACGCATGTTATAATTGCATACTTTATTCCTACATATGTTTCAAAGGATTACAACCTGTGTGATCCATAGGGATCTTTGATATTAAAATTGTAACCTTCTCATCAGGGAAAGCATGCTTTCCCTGATGAGAAGGTTACAATTTTAATATCAAAGATCCCTATGGATCACACAGGTTGTAATCCTTTGAAACATATGTAGGAATAAAGTATGCAATTATAACATGTGTTTTCTCCAATCCTTAAATTCTTAAATATATATATATATATATATTTATTAATATATAAAGCTGAAGTTGTGTGTCTGTGTGAAGCCTTTTTAAAAGTGTATAGAAATCCACTTTTTCGTATTTTTACATCAATGGAATTTTCTTGGTGTGAACTTTCCAGTGCAGTAATTAGATTTTTTAAATTCCGTTTACTTTGTGTGATTTAAGGGAGATTTGGCTGTTGTTTCTAGCAACTTTCATATTTCTTCCTTTCTACCTAGAACGGCGTTCTTACACACGCGCTCAACATATCATATAGAGAGTAAGAGTAAAAGAGGGAGAGAGAGAGAGAAAGTGATACATACAAAGTCATAGATTAAACTTTCCTCTCAGTATTCTTTACCTATTTTTCATAACATTGTTACGTAAAAACACACACAATCACACATACGTGATCTGTGACAACAACATACACATTGCTCTCGTTCTCTATTTATTTCTCCCCCTCTTCCTCTCTCGCTTTCTCAAACGCATACACGTGCAAGTAAACACAATCATTCACAAAAATATAACACATGTTCGTCAATGTGGCATAACTACAGGACTTTGGAAGGTTCCAACTTTCAGAAAAATGAATATTTTTTTATGAAATTTTCTATGCGTATATTATTTATTATGTAGATTCCGAATATACAAACATTTTCGGTGATAGTGTTTTGGGAGGTGGGTGGTCTACAATTTTCGGAAATTCCACTTAACTTCCAGGAAAATGAATATTTTTTCGTGAAATTTTCTACAAATATACCTTGATATCTGTACATTTCAAGCATGTAGGAATTTTGAAGGAAACAACTGCAGGTTATTTTTGAGAAGTGTTCCCCACTCGGTGGTGTTTCGGCGCAAGTTGTCCATATTTGTTTCATTTTTCTCTATTATGTGCTTATGTGCATCCGTAGATTTCTAATGAAGTAATAGGCAGTGAAGAGAAGCCGTCATAAGAAAACTTTTAACTACCTCTATTCCTTTCTCCCCCTCTCTCGCTCTCTCAAATGTATACACGTGCAAGTACACAATCATTCAGTAAAATATAACTCTTGTTCGTCAATGTTTTGTAAATATACCACGATTTTCACTAAGGTTTTAGGATTAGGGTTGGGTAATCGTGCGGGTGTTAATCTGAAAAATTACAGATATGTGAAAAGTACCGACCCTGCCATCTATTATAATTTTTGTTGTTCTGTTTAATATATACATAGATTATGCCTCCAAAGAAGAGAGTTTGCTGGGGAAAGAAAGCAACCGGTTTAAAATGACAGCAACAGACTGCAGCAATTCACCACATTCCAGAAGCTACTTTGAACATAATGCAAAATGGTGCATCAACATCTTCTGCCTAATCTGATAGAATTCTGGCAAAACTGTGTAGCAACAGATCGCCAGCAATTGCTTCATCAGAAATTGCCATCCTATCTCACACCCGGACAAGGTCGGGTTATACTGCTAGTATATATATATAAATCAAAATAAGCAACATGAATTTTAAAGGTTATTGCAGTACGCACTTTTCATGCTACTCCATTTATTTAAGTAATGCGAGCTATACATTAACTGCAAAATGCAGAGCAATCTTCAGCTGCACAAAGATATAGAAAATTTACTGAAAATTTCAGCAGAATGGACACATTACTGTTGTGGCAACATTTAAAATCTAAGTGGGAAAGAAGAATACATTAAAAAAACCATCTTGACATAGCAGGCTAGTAATTAATTCTAGGTAGAATTCTACCTATCTCTGATTTTATTTGTTTCTTATCTAGTGACTTAAAGTTTAAGGGGACAATCAACCTTTCACTTATAAGGAAAGGGAAGGTGTAAGCATTATACATGGATATGGTTATAAAGATTTCTCTGGTCATAGTGGCAACACAATTTTAGGTTGGGATTTTTTTACTACTATCATAATGTAGGGGAAATTTAACATTAAGCATCTAGGTCAACAGGTCTTTTTCTTTAGTCTGAATAATGTATCAGTATTGTTTTACATATACTAAGTTTGGAAAACTTACAGATATCAATATTAGCTTAATTATTATGTTAATAATAAAGATGTAATTTGTTCATACAAAAACCTGAAGTAGTGTCAATTTTGAATTTAAAAGCTATAGATAATGTGTGAAGTTTAAGAATTTTATATATATAAAGAAACTATTTTGAATTATTTTTAAATTTTAAAATAATATATCTAATATTTGAAAGACACATAAGAGATAAAATTTATTATGATGATGAATGTAAAGAATTAGGATTTACATAGTTTATAATAATGGGTTTATTAAGGTTTAAGGCACTAATAAAAAGAATGGTAGGAATTAACAAAGAATTCAATAATAATCCAAGACATCTAATAGAGAACATGATAATTATGTACTAGTTTAATTATACTATCTTATATAGTCAAGAACTTGTAATAAAACTGATATGGGTTAATTACAGAATACTAATGGAACAAGGATTAGATTTATTTAAGTCAAACTGTAGAATAACTATAACACTACCACTACAAGCCCTGAAATAATGGAATAATAAGGATCCTTTTATATTTTATTTTATTTAATATAAAATAAAATATAACATTTTTCAAGGTTTGAGAACTAATTAAAAACAATAAGAACTTACAAAACCTCCTATTCTTATAAGCAACATAGGGTAAAAATAAGTAAGATACATACTAAGAACTAACAGCAGTAGTAGAAGTGGTGTGAAAAAATATACCATCCATAGATAAAGTTAAAATCTTAGTTATCACAAGAAGATTATATGTTACGGTGAGAGATCAGAAATATATGTTATAAAGGTTCAATTTCAAATTTAAATATGTGCTAATTAATAGCCCAAGATGAACATTGTAGATGTTGAAATATCACATCTTTATAATTTTAACTACTTTTTTAAAAATTTAAAAGTGTGCACTTTTAAATTTTTTAAAAAGTAGTTAAAATTATAAATTAGTATATCTAACTCCAACGCCAGTTGATCCCACTCTCACTCCTTCTCAAGTTAGCACAGTGAGTTTAACCTCCGTAAAGTTATATTCATAGAGTTTTAAGTATATTTACGTATATACTATCGATTTTGTTATCGTAAGTAAGTTTATAAAGTAAATTTCATGCTAAAATACTCTTCGTTCATCTCCCCCAAATCCTCCTAAATCCACGTTTAATTCATTTATTTCTTTATAAGTATATTTTTTTGAAGATATATCGATACTTGTAATTTATCTCAATATTCTATCCTACTTTTACCTCTACTTCTATTACTTTGTAGCACAGAGGTATATACCTCTGTGCTACAAAGTAATATGCAAAAAAATATCCTGACGGGATATAATGCTTTAGTTAGACAAGTATTCCAATATAACTTTAAATATGTATTCATTGCATACGTACTCTTTTATTAATTTACGTTATTGCATCAAGTACTGCCATTTTTTTGGATTAGTTACTGTATCTTAATATTGATACGACCGCCGATAAACAAAATAAAACATGTCCCTCTTCCACGAGTTGGGTTTGAAACTGTGCTCTAGTTGTTCAGGACAGTGGTATTTCCTTTGTCCTGTCAACGAGCATGGTTATTTATGGCCGTAGGAACGTGATCTCTGACCCTGTCCGGTCATCGAAAGTTTAGAGGCAGATAAGAACTGTAAGAACTAACCCAGCTTTGGAGGCGGGGGACGCAGCACTGTTAGGTACGGTATGTCTATCTTTCTGGCTGATTGCCTGACATAAATACAGGAGCGTAGATTTGGAAGCGGTCAGTCGGTGAGGGGCCTTTGAGTGACGTCAGCCGGTGAAGAACCAGTGAGTGACAGGGCTGAAATGGATAGAAGGCAGCTAGCATGTGGGAGAAGCGGTCAGTGGAAAAGAGACAGATAGGGACTGAGGCAGTCTGTGAGAGAGACAGAGAGATGGAACTGTTGCAGTTGGCAGATTGCGTTGGTCAGAAGAAAGAAATTTGTTGTGGTAAATGTTTGCTTATATTTTTAAAGAAAGTGTACTTGCGTTGTCAAATGTTTTTGTAAAGAAAAGGAAAGAAAGAAACAAAAGAACTTTGTTAAATGACTCTTGATAAACGAACTTTGTGATGTGAAATGATTGAAAACTTTGTGATGTTAAATAGTTGAAAAGAAAAAGAAACTTTGTAATGTTAAATGTGTTTTTTTTTTTTTTTTGAAAGAACTATTGTGATTGAAGGTTTTTGTTTTGTTTTGAAAAATTTTTTTAGTTTGACTACACAACGTATGAACTGTGTTATTTCTTTTTGTTGTTAACATTTCACTGCTCCACGGGCTTGGTGGACATCCTGATTCACTGAGCATCGTCGTCGTCGCACGCGCGGGTTTTCTCATCGAAGGTCTTGCGCGTGCAGCATAACAATATGATACAATATCAATGGTTATCCCCGATTGTAAGTTAATCTCTTCTCTCTTAACTCCCCAAGTGTGCACGTTTTTCTTTTTTTTTACTCCAGATAGTCATATTTATATAGTTCACACATATCTTTATGTATATATTAAAGTTTTTGCTATCGTAAGTAATTTTGCAAAATAAATTTCATGCTTATTCCCCTTCGTTCATCTTTCTCAAATCAAGCTTTATTTCATTACTTTCCTTATCTATTAGAATATTCTAAGATATCTTTCTAATCGTACTTTCTTCTAATCTATGTCCAATATTCACTCCTGTTTTTCATTAATATACCTCTATGCTATATAGTAATATATAAGAAGCACGTTTTTCTCTGGCTGGATATAATACGTTAGTTTATCATTATTTTCAATACTACATCAAATACGTATTTTTGCATATACATTTACCTACGTTATGTATTCTTTTATTATTTCATTACTTTATAGTTTTGTACCTTGTATTGTCATTTATTTAGGTTAATTACTGTAACTTAATATGATACACCATTAATGCTTACCCATATTTACTATCCATCTTTAATTTCCTTCCTTCTAAACGTTTATTTATGTAATTAGTCAAATATGAAAATTTACTCTTTACACAAATCCATTGGATTCTCTCCCTTTCTCCTTCCACTTACAGAAAATTTTTTTATTACCATTATTATTAATTTTAAGGATTCTCTGCAGTTCATTATGTCTTCTTTTAATTTAAACTCTTAGTGTAGAATTCATAGCCTCTCTCCCAAAACAGCTCCCTGTAAACTAGCGTTCTTGTTTCAAACTGTCATTTAACTTAGCTATATACTGTTATTCAGTGGAGGCACAATGGCCCAGTGGTTAGGGCAGCGGACTCGCGGTCATAGGATCGCGGTTTCGATTCCCAGACCGGGCGTTGTGAGTGTTTATTGAGTGAAAGCATCTAATGCTCCACGAGGCTCTGGCAGGGGATGGTGGCGAACCCTGCTGTACTCTTTCACCACAACTTTCTCTTCCTGTTTCTGTTGTGCCTGTAATTCAAAGGGTCAGCCTTGTCACACTGTGTCACGCTGAATATCCCCAAGAACTACGTTAAGGGTACACGTGTCTGTGGAGTGCTCAGCCACTTGCACATTAATTTCACAAGCAGGCTGTTCCATTGATCGGATAGACTGGAACCCTCGACGTCGTAAGCGACGGAGTGCCAACATACTGTTATTCAAGTCTTGCATTTGTAAAATGGTTCCCTGACGATAAAATTATATGTATAAACCAGCATCTCTTGTTCCTTTGGAGTAGAATGCATACAATTTCTGAAACATGTGTAGGAATTAAAGGAACTTATTGATTATATGCGTCTTGCTCCATTTATTATTATTCTTCATATCAACTCAGAATACATGACTTTAACATGGAATTTCTACCCTTTAACCAGGTATAATATCCCAGTTTCTGTGAGTTTTTTGCTACCCTGGTATCTATTAACATATTTGCATTATCAAAGTTTTTCAACCAAAATAATATATTCATAAATATATGTGTATATATATATGTATATATAAAATATATATATATATATATATATATATATATATATATATATATATATAGCATATGTCTTGCTTCTGTATATTGGTTCCCTGACGATGAATATATGTGCAATTCCAGCACCTCTTCTTTGGGGTAGAGTGCACATATATTTTGAAACATATGTAGGAATTAAAGGAACTTATTGTTTATATGTGTTTTGCTCCATTTATTATTATTCTTTATATGTATATATATACATATATATATATATATCATCGTTTAACATCCGCTTTCCATGCTACCATGGGTTGAACGATTTGACTGAGGACTAGTGAACCAGGTGGCTACACCAGGCTCCGATCTGATTTGGCATAGTTTCTACAGCTGGATGCCCTTCCTAACGCCAGCCATTCTGAGTGTAGTGAGTGTTTTTATGTGCCACCGGCACGAAGGCCAGTCAGGCGGTACTGGCAACGGCCACGCTCGAAATGGTGTATTTCACGTGCCACCTGCACAGGAGCCAGTCCAGCGGCACTTGCAACAATCTCGCTCGAATGCCAATGACACAAGTGCCAGGAAGGCGACATTGGTAATGATCACGCTCAAATGGTACTATTTACGTGCCAGTGGCACGGAAGCCAGACAGCTGGCAACGATGACACTCGGACGGTGCTCTTAATGCTCCACTGGCAATAGGTGCCATCACGATTTTCTTTCGCTTGCCCCAACTGGTCTTCGCAAGCCAACAGTCTACAAATTTAGTTCGATTTCGATTTCACTTGCCTCAACAGGTCTTCGCAAGCGGAGTTTAGTGTCCAATGAAGGAATGTTACGCATAAGTGGGCTGGCTACATCCCTGGCAGAGGCCTTGGATTTTGGTCTCACTTGGCTTGCCGGGTCTTCTCATGCACAGCATATTCCCAAAGGTCTCGGTCACAAATTTTTGCCTCGGTGAGGCCCCATGTTCGGAGGTCGTGCTTCACCACCTCATCCCAGGTTTTCCTGGGCCTGCCTCTTCTATGGGTTCCCTCAACCGCTAGGGTGTGGCACTTTTTCACACAGCTATCCTCATTCATTCTCGCCACGTGACCATACCAGCGCAATCGTCTCTCTTGCACATCACAACTGATACTTCTTAGGTTCAACTTTTCTCTGAAGATACTTACACTCTGTCGGGTATGCACACTGACATTACTCATCCATCGGAGCATACTGGCTTCATTCCTTGCGAGCTTACACATGTCCTCAGCAGTCACGGCCCATGTTTCACTGCCATGTAGCATGGCTGTTTGTACACATGCGTCATACAGTCTGCCTTTTACTCTGAATGAGAGGCCCTTTGTCGCCAACGTATATATATATATATATGTGTATGCATATATATGTATATATGTATTTATATATGTATGTATATATATATGTATATATATATATTTGTATATATATATATATATGTATATGTATATATATATATATATATATTTGTATATATATATATATGTGTATGTATATATATATATATATATATATATATATATATATATATATATATATGTGTATGTATATGTATATGTATGTATATAATCTCTCTGCTGACAGAATTACGACGAAGCTCTCTTGGCTGCTGGTACACCCGCCCTCCCACCCCCTCCATCAGTACCGGAAGTTCTTATCCTCTGTCATCCTCGGTTGTCTCCCGCGAACACTCCTAGAGGCCTTATACCATCTCCTCCCCTACCTTGGGTAGCGCATAAAGATTGTGTTGTGTATGCAGGTTGTAGATATTGTTTTGTTTATGAATTCTGCCAAATGCAAGCTTTCTTTTCAGGTACACGACACTGTTTTCCCCCCATCCCAGAGTCACACAGACCCCCACCTCCCACATCGTCAGAATTGGCACTCTCAACGTCGGCACGCTGAAAAGTAGGTCTGGTAAGATTGTTGAGATGCTTGAATGGAGACGCGTAGATTTATGCTGCATCCAAGAAGTAAGATGGAGAGGAGGTTCCTCACAGGCAAAGAACACAGGTACAAGATTTTCTGGGCAGGGAACACTGACGGGGTCGGGGGCGTGAGAGGGCTGATAAGGTAATTGAGCTAGTCAGAGTATGTGACAGAGTACTTAAGATTAGACTAGTGCTTCATCATAGGTTTAGCTAACGTCATCTCGGCCTATGCCCCTCAACTAGGGCTACCGGATGGGCTGAAAGACCAATTCTACGATGCCCTCTTGCAAACTACCTCATTGACGAATGACTGGGACCTTCTCTTTGCGGCTGGTGATTTCAATGGTCATGTTGGACGTCATGCAGGGGGCTTCCATGGTGTACATGGAGGCTATGGCTTCAGTTTCCGCAATGAGGAGGGAACCAGACTGCTGGAGTTCTGTGATGCAAACGATCTTATGGTTTGCAATACTAACTTCAGGAAACCTTGTCTGTCACCTAGTCACCTATCGTTCTGGCAGACACTCTAGCCAAATCAACTACATCCTCGCCAGAAATAGGGAAAGAGGGCGGCCTATAAATGCCAAAACCTTCCCTGGCCAAGAATGTACCCCTCAATACAGGTTAGTAGTTAGCGACTTCGAAATCAAGGCAAAAAGGATGCCCAGATGTAGTCCGGCTTGGAGGAGAAGGGTTTGGAAGCTTAAAGATCCTGCATATGGACAGAGATTTAGGGGTCATACTACTCGAAGCATTTGACGAAATAGAAGGGGATATAGCATCATACAACGTGGAAGACAATTGGAGGTTTCTGCGGGACAGGCTGGTGTAAAGTCCTCTCTCGACCCAAAGTAACGTGGTGGTGGAACAAGGTGGTAGACAGGGCTATTAGACAAAAGAAACAGACTTAGAACGACTGGAAGAACGGTGTTAGCAGGGAATTGTATCAGACTGCCAGAAGGGAAGCTAGGCAACAGGTTAATCTAGCCAGAGGGGAAACAAATAAGAAAAAATTTGCCAATGTTCTGCGCCGTGAGGACCAAAGACTTGAGGTATTTCGTATTTCAAGACAGTGTGTGAGAGAGAATCGTGATGTCGTAGGAGAGAAATGTGTTCGCATGGATGATGGTACACTTGCACTAAACAAGGCTGCAAAGAAAGAGGTTTGGAGAAGCCACTACGAAAGATTTCTCAATAAAGAGAATGAACGGGAGAAAGAGAGAATATCGACCCAACAGAGGGACCAGCTATCTGAGTTGACAGTGCCATGGTAGATAAAGCAATTATGAGTATGAAGACAGGGAAAGCCCCCAGCCCATCAGGAATCACTGCAGAGATGCTCAAAATATCTGGCAGTGTTGGCTATAGCCTAGTCACCCGTATTGCTAACCAGGTGATACACGAAGGAGTCATACCCAATGACTGGTGTAGCAGCACCTTAGTCAACTGCTACAAAGGTAAAGGTGACGCTTTAGATACAAATAATTACAGAGGTATCAAGCTGTTAGATCAGGTAATGAAAGTCACAGAGAGGGTCATAGCCCAACTAATTAGGGAGCGAGTCAGTTTAGATGAGATGCAGTTTGGGTTCGTGCCAGGGAAAAGCACCACTGATGCTATATTTCTGGTAAGACAGTTGCAGGAGAAATACCTAGCCAAGGATAAACCTCTATACCTGGCTTTCGTTGACATGGAGAAAGCCTTTGACAGGGTCCCCCGATCCCTTATCTGGTGGTCAATGAGGAAACTCGGGATAGAAGAATGGTTAGTGAGAGCTGTGTGAGCCATGTACAGAGACGCTGTCAGTAAGGTGAGAGTTGGCAATGAGTACAGTGAAGAATTCCGGGTAGAGGTAGGTGTCCACCAAGGTTCTGTCTTCATTCCCCTCCTATTTATCATAGCCCTCCAGACGATAAGAGGAATTCAAGACAGGATGCCCCTGGGAGCTCCTCTATGCTGATGACCTTGCACTAACTCACTAACTGCTGAGTCACTATCAGAACTAGAGGAGAAGTTTCAGGTGTGGAAGCAGGGATTAGAATCGAAGGGCCTTAGAGTCAACCTAGCTAAAGCCAAATTCCTAATAAGTAGAAAGGTAGACAAAAGACAAACCCCTTCGGGTAGATGGCCCTGCTCGATCTGTAGAAAAGGTGTAGGTAGAAACTTTATAAGATGTACCCAGTGCAAGCTATGGACACATAAGAGGTACAGCAATATCAAAGGCAGGTTAACCAGGAAGTTAGTTTTTGTGTGTGGCAGATGTTCAGGTGCAATAAACACTGTAAATGTGCAGAAAACAACTTCTGTCTCCTTCCAGGGAGAAAAACTAGAGGTAGTTGATAGCGCATGCGTACGAACAGCCATGCTACATGGCAGTGAAACATGGGCTGTAACTGCTGAGGACATACGTAAGCTCGCAAGGAATGAAGCCAGTATGCTCCGTTGGATGTGTAATGTCAATGTGAATACCCGTCAGAGTGTAAGTATCTTGAGAGAAAAGCTGAACATTAGAAGCATCAGTTGTGGTGTGCAAGAAAGACGATTGCGCTGGTATGGACATGTGGTGAGAATGGATGAGGATAGCTGCGTGAAAAAGTGCCACACCCTAACAGTTGAGGGAACCCGTGGAAGAGGTAGGCCCAGGAAGACCTGGGCTGAGGTGGTGAGGCAAGACCTTCGTACATTGGGCCTCACCGAGGCGATGACTACTGACCGAGACCTTTGGAAATGTGCTATGCGTGAGAAAACCCGGCAAGCCAAGTAAGATCGTTGCCAGTGCCCCTGGACTGGCTCTTGTGCGGGTGGCACATGAGATGCACCATTTTGAGCGTGGCCGTTGCCAGTACCGCCTGACTGGCTCCCGTCGGATTTTCGAGTGAGATCGTTGCCAGTGCCCCTGGACTGGCTTGTGCGGGTGGCACATAAAAGACACCATTTCGAGCGTGGCCGTTTTCATGCGGGTGACACGTAAAAGCACCCACTACACTCTCTGAGTGGTTGGCGTTAGGAAGGGCATCCAGCTGTAGAAACTCTGCCAAATTAGATTGGAGCCTGGTGTTGCCATCCGGTTTCACCAGTCCTCAGTCAAATCGTCCAACCCATGCTAGCATGGAAAGCAGACGTTAAACGATGATGATGATGATGATGATGATATATATATATGTAGATATATGCATATATATATATATATATATATATATATATATATATGTATATATATGCATATATATATGTGTGTATATATATATATATATGTGTGTATGTATATGTATATATGTGTGTGTGTATGTATGTATATGTATATATATATTTTTATATATATATGTATGTATATATAAATATATAGTTTTAGGGAAAAGAACCAAGGTTCATGAACTCATCGATGAAAATCCACTGTCACACAGAGGAAAATTAATAATTAAAAGCACAATAAATGAGTATAATATAATACAAAGTTAATATCTTAAGATAAAGATAATAAAATGACTACACGTGTTTCATAACTAATTTTCAAATAGAATGGAAATTTAAATCGATGAAAATTATCGAAAATCAATTCTATTCAAAAATACAGCTAATCTTCAGGTCAAAATACAACAATAATAGTAATAAATAAATGTATATATCAACCAACAATAAGTACCAAATGAATTTATATAAAATACTTATTGTATAAAGATAGAAAAATATTATTAAAAATATCAAAATTATAAACATTCCATAATCAACCCTACATCCATTATGATATATGCTAACAGGTATATTATATACAAAAAACAGCTTAAATAAATTTTTATCGTTTTAAATACAATTTGAACGAAGTTTAAGGTTAAAATAATAATAAAGATAATATTAGCACATATTTAAATGATACAATAGTTAAAGCTAGACTATTTAGGTAATAATAAGAATAATAGGTATTATGATATTAAATTATCTAAACATAAACATAATTTTAATGGAAACAATTTTAATTTTTTTAATGATAATAATAAATTTAATAATATTAATAATAAATTCAATATCTATAATAAGAACAAACTCTGGCTAATTATTCCATACGGCATTCAAGTTAAAACTAACATTATTAATGAAATTTTAAAAGTTAATGGTATATTACTTAGAGGTAATAAAAAATATCATTATATATTTTCTACAAATAATACTCCCGAACTATATGGCCGTTATATTGACGACTGTATCGGTGCCACCTCACTCTCCCGTGAACATCTTGACTCGTTCCTCTCTTTTGTCCAATCATTCCATCCTGCCCTGCACTAATCCACTACAAACATACAGACTCACAATCTTATCTTAACTTCTCCTCCTCCCACCTTAAACACACCAAGCTCTCCATCCCCTATTCCTAATTCCTCCATCTACGCATGCTCTGTAGTGACAACCCTGACTTTGAGACTCAGTCTCAACTCATGGCTCGCCTTTTCATCCTACGGGGATATCCCCTCACCGCCATCTGCACCGCCCTTGCCAGAGCATGTTCCGTCGACCGTGCATCTGCTCTCTCCTCTCAAACCCACCCTACTGTCTCCGCCTCCCTTTTCCCCTCACCTACCATCCCACCACCTTACCTCTCCAACGCACCATTCTCCGAGCTTTCCGGTGCTTCCAGTCCGACCCTTCCACCTCACACATCTTCCCTAACCGACCCCTCCCTTCCTTCAAACGAGCCCATAACCTACGAGACCTCTTGGTCCACAGCTTCTTCTCCAACCCAACCTCCCAACCTGGCTCGTTCCCTTGCTCCCGCCCATGCTGCCGTACTTACCCTTACCTCTCCAACACCACCCTCCTCACCTGCACTTCTACCAACATCATCTATTGCATCTCCTGCTCTCTCTGCCATTCTCTGTACATCGGACAAACGGGGCGCCGCCTGGCCGACCGATTCGCGGAACACCTCCGAGACATCAACGTTTGTAATGACACCCCGGTGTCACGCCATTTCCGCTCTACCGGTCACTCCTTGCAGCAACACCTGTCTGTGTTTGGATTGTCCTTGCACAGGGGCCATCTGGACTCCTGTTTGCGCTGTGAACAGAGATTAATCTTTCTTCACTCCTTTGCGCCACATGGGCTCAATTCCCCTCCCCTTGCCTCTCACTCCCTCCACCCTCCCTCCTCCTTTCCTCCCACCCACCCACCTCTCCTCTCCTGCTCTGACTCCTACTTCTCTTCACCCCTACTCTTTCTCTCTTCTCTCTTACTCTCTTTCTCTCTCCTCGCTTTCTCCCTTCTCCCACACCCACCCATGCTTTCCCCACTCTCGCCTCTCCCACCTCCCAACACCATCACATCACATCACACCACGCTACACCATATCACACAACACATCACTTCACAACACCCCTCCACGCACACACTAGCACTGACCAATTCCCTTCCCCACATTTTCACTCCCTCACACCTACATACACACATGCATAGGTTAAGATCAACATATATTTTTTTTCTCTCCTTGTTTTTTTCAGTGCTCCTTTCAGTTGAAGAGCGTAGGCTCGAAATGTCAAAGACTTTCTCTATTCCCGAGCATTATACTAATACATCAATTTGTTGTTTACACCACCTGTCTTCGTCTGTTGTTTTTTTCATGAATTCTCCCATATATGTATATATATGTGTATATGTATGTATGTGTGTATATATATATGTATATATATATGTATGTGTGTGTGTAGGGAGAATTCACAAAAAGAATAAAAGACGAAGACAGGTGGTGTAGACAACAAACAGATGTATTAGTATAACGCGCGGGAATTGAAAAAGTCTTTAATGTTTCGAGCCTACGCTCTTCCACAGAAAGAAACAAGCAGAGAATATAAATATATATATATATATATATATATATATATATATATATATATATATATATACACACACACACATAGAATAAGAAAGTCTTTAATACAGTATTATATATTGGAAAAAAATGAACAGAAATGACTTTTACTGATAATTTTTACACTTAAATAATTAGATGTGTGTAATTATTAGGTGTTTACAAAAGGTGGTTCTATGAGTTTCTCACTTAAAAGCGAAAAACTAAATACACATGTATTTAGTTTTCACACATAGTGTACATATTTGTATGTAAGTATCTCTATATGTATGTACACTATGTGTGTAAACTAGATGTACCTGTATGTTTGTGACCATATTGGAAACTAGATTTGCTGTCATTGAGGGTTTTATTGAACCATTTCATACCAAAAAAATTCCATTTCTTTATTCTTGATCTGCTTAATTCTCTAACCACCACCACCACCACCTTTTCTTTCTTTTATATTCACATGTTTATGTGTGTATATATGTGTTTGTGTTTCTGTGTATGCATATGTGTATGGTCCTATGTTTTTATGTATGTGTGTACATCTCTCTGTATGGCTGTATGTATGTATGTATGTGTGTGTGTATGTTTGTAATTAAACACCCCCTATTTAAACAGTGAATAACAAACTCTAAAATATCAGTTTGAAAACCACCTTTAAGTGAGAAACTCCTATCAGTCACCTTTTATAAACACCTAATAACTTATTGACATCTTATTAATAGAGTGGAAAAATTATCAGAAAAGCCATATCTATTCATTTTTTAAAATATCTATCTATATTTATATATTTACATTTATATATGTGTGTATAAGCATATGCACAAGGTACAGACATGGCTGTATAATTAAGAAGCTCACTTTGCAACCGCATGCTTTCAGCTTCAGTTCCTGTGTGGCATCTTGGGGATTTGTTCATTCTTTTAAGCTGACCAATGCTCTGTAAATTAATTTGGTAGACAGAAACAATATGGAAGCCTGTCATATATGCAGATGTGGCTGTGTGGTAAGACATTTGCTTTGTTGCCACATGGTTCTAGGTTCAATCACACTCTAACGCACTGAGTAAGTATCTTCTTCCCAGGCTGACCAAAGCCTTGTGAGTCAGTTTGGTAAACAGAAGCTAAATGAAGCCCATAATGTGTGTGTGTGTGTTTTTGTTTATCCTCAAACCATTGCTGGTTGGTTTGTTTACATCCCCATAATCAAACAGTCAGCAAAAGGAACTGATAGGCTTTAAAATATATAAGTACTGGAGCCATTTTGTTCAACTAAAGCCTTTCAAGGCAGTACTCCAGCATAGTCACAGTTCATTGACTGAAACATGTAAAAGATTAAAGACATGTATATGTAATGTATGTATGTGTGTCTTTGTGTTTATGCTTATCCACACACACACACACACACACACACACACACACACACACACACACACACACACGCACGCACGCGCGTTCCATCACAACTGTTGTTGGGTTCTTTATGTCCTCATAGCTTAGTAGTTTGGAAAAAAGGCTGATAGAATGCTTCCAGACTTTAAAAAATAAGCACTGGGGTCAATTTGTTCAACTGAACCCTTCAGTCTGACATCCCTGCATTGCCATAGTGTAATGACTGAAAGAAGTAACATATATATATTCTCTTTGGGCCTTTGAATCCTGAACTATTGTAGTTTAACATCCCAACTCTAGATGGCCAGATAGGAGCTTTGGCACTATACAGCGGCATCCTGTTTGGGGATTTTTGTAACTTTCAGTATAAGAGTTTGGTGCAAACCCTTCAAGGATTTTTCAAACATATATCACTGCATATCTTACCTGTTTTTACTCCATGGAAAAAAGTTATAATTCTTTTCTTTCCTATTATCTTATCTGTTGTATTGAGACATTCCTATTTGTGTAACAGCACTGGGTTACTTTGAGTTGTACAGTTAAATCCATGTTATGTGGTGACTATAATTGAGAACTGTAGTCCAGACAACTGTGGATACATGTCGCCCACAAGATCAGCATACATTCCTGGTCTCTTGTTCTAAAAGTTCTCAGAATCCATCTAACCTTCTTAGTGATATGTGCATGAAACAATGTGTCGCTGGGATTGCATTCCCTTCTAGTCCAATGTATCTTGACTGCAGTGCATTTTTATTTGTGGGTTGATGGTGGAGGGCTTGGAATTTACCAACATTAAATTGCATATTGTTGTCTTCGGCCCACTTGTGTATTGCATTTAAGCCTTGTTGCAGGTAAGTAGTATCATCAGGGTTCTTTATATACTTATATATTAGGACAGAGAAGAATAGCAAGTAAATGTGGTTTATTGAAAGATATTAATAATAAAGTACATGGTCTCTCTCTGAGCCTAGACCTAGATACCCTAATTGCAGCAAAGAAACTAGCACATGAGGAACAGATCTATATTCATTTACCTGGTAAAGCCAAATGACCTGAAGATTTTCTATGTTCTTCCTTTTCTCAGTATACTGAATGGATCACCAATCTGAGTATGCTCAAAGCAATCTTAGCGTATCAGGTTCCTGGGTTACCAAACTGAAGTGTCTGTGAGCACATCCAGTACTAGGTACCTTAGTATCTTTCTTGTCATAAACTCTTTATCCTCTGCCAAATAGTCCTGTATTGTAATATCTTCCCATGCTTGCTGGGATGAATTCATCAACATTCTGAACACTCCAAGGCTATGTCTGTAAATCTTCTATGAGATAACCATTGTTACCTGGGTCATTTTTAGATCTCAACATCTCAAATTATGAGGTAGCAACAGTTCTTCAGTGATTGAGGCTTCATGAGACTTCAAGTAAATATATGGTGAGTGGCTCGCAAATTTTTTCTGTTTAAAATGCCCAACTTCAGGTTTTTGTGAACCAGAGTTTAATAAGTAGACATTTGTGAGAGTTTTATAAGTGTGGTCTCTGCTCTTTATAAGCATAAAATGTCCCTTTTTTACATCCAGTAAGAATTCATTTACAAGGTATAGAAAAGTTCCTGGACTAGTTATGTTTAATAAAAATAACTTATTTATCAAAGTTTTAACATCCTCTCCTTTGAAATAGTCACCTTGCACAGCAATACACCTGTCCCAGCATTCCTACCACTTTTGGAATCCAGCCTTGAAGTCGTTTTCTGTCAGCAAGCTGAGGACCTTTTGCAATTCACTCTGGATCTAGGCAGCAGTATTAAAACAGCTACCTAGTGTATTCACTAGATTTAGCATCTGCAGGTGCAGAAGTGATGCTAGTTTTGGGCTAGAAGCTTACAAGTGAAGAGAGCTCGTTGACAGGGTATATTGTTGTCGTGAAGAATCCAATCCTTTACGCTTCACATATCCAGTTGCTTTTGCTTAATGTCCTTCCTCAAACACTTCAAAACATTGCAGTAGAACTCATAATTGACAGTCTGTCCCTGGGGAATGAATTCTCAATGCACAATACCGTGGATGTCGGAAATACAATGAGCATGGTCTTGATTGAGCTGCAGCTCCATCATGCCTTTGGTCATGGAGATGAAGGGCTCTTCCTTTGTGACGACTGCTGCTTCATCTCAGGGTCGTACCTGTATACCCAACTCTCATCACCAGTGATGATCCTCAACGTGAAAGATTGCTCAGCAGAGACATGCTAACAGAGATCCCGAAAGACTTCAACATGATGTTTTTTTCTGCTCAGTGGTCAGCAGGTGGGGAACAAACTTGGCAGAGACATGTCACATGTTCAATTCAGACTTTAGGATTGCCTGCATGGACCCATTTGACAGACCAGCAACATCAGTAATGCCACTGATTGTCTGCTGATGAATTTTCTCCACATTTCCAAGAGTGACACTTGTGGCGGGTCTTCCAGATAGCTTGTCGTCTTTCAAGGACATTCTCCCACTTTTAAAGCACCTGGGTATCTTGAAACATTGTGTATAACTCATTGCCTCATCATGCCAAAGCATGCTCAATGTCTCTCTAGTAGACATCCAAGTTTAACGTAAAATTTCCTGTCCTTGACAAAATTGCAGACTACTGCATACATGTAATCACAAAAACACACAAATTTCACAACTTGTGAAGTAAACACAGCAATGTCACTTGCACACTGCATCATGAAAGTCACTGTTAGCTGTTACTGCTCACACAACTGTGTGCTGCCATCTGTTGGCATGCTACAGAACTAGTCTGGGAACTTTTTGATACCACCTTGTATTTTCATAGTTTTTGCCAAAGTTCTTTCTTCAGTATTCTTTGTCACATCTGTATCTTGCCTTCTTGTACTGGTTTGCCTATTTGTTCTAGATTCAAGGAAGATAAATTTTGGATATCAGTAAAATTTTTATTTATTTATTTTATTCACAGGAATTACTGTAATGTAGAAAATATTAAGAATATTTGCAATGATTTATATTTCAGAATTTTGATGAAACTTGTTTAGAGGAGAAGGATTCTTCATTAAAGAAAAGATCTGCTAGTGAAAAGAGACGTTCTAATTCCTCTTTGAAGAAACATCAAAGCAAAACTGGATGCATTGTCATCAAGACTGAAGATTCAAGGGAAAACAGTTCATGCAGTGAATTTTGCAGCTATTCAGAATATATGAACAAAAATGTTAAAATAGAGCCTAAATCGGTGAGTGTTGATATTTCTTATTTATGGCAATTAATTAGGCATTAGGAAGGGCATCCAGCTATAGAAACATGCTAAAGCTGGCAGTAAAGCTTGTCCAGCCCTGCTGCTTGCCAAATCCTGTCAAACCATCCAGTCAATGCCAGCATGATAAGCAGACATTAGATGTTGATGAGGAGTAGGATAAATCATGAAAAAGCTTTAATAACAATTTTACTTGAGAAAGAGTACAAACAAGAAATTATTACATCGTCATCATTTTTTTTTTTCTTTTCCTTTCTGGTATTTACTGTATTGGTCTTTTAACTTTGTCTTTTGTCATCAAATACACACAGTAAGAGAAAAAAACCTTTAGTCATGATTTCAAAATATGAGCTTCGGATTTTGAGCCTCATGGAGACAATGACAAATGACTTAGATTGTTGGCAATTTGCTCCTCATGAGAAAATACATCAAGCTCAGTGAAATTGTAGTTGCAGGCAGTGCTGGTGACATGTTAAAGGTACCCGGTACACTCTGTGGAGTGGTTGGTATTAGGAAGGGCATCCAGTCATAAAGACAAAGCCAAATCAGACTGGAGCCTGGTACAGCTCTCCACCTTATCAGTCCCACTGAAACCATCTAACCCATGCCAGCATAGAAAACAAATGCTAAATGATGGTGATGAATACATATCTCATTGCCACACATTTTACAGTACTGACTGAGGGCATTATATCATACCAACCACACTAAAGAGATTGTTGCAGCAGAACTAAAGTGTCTTTTTTTGCATTATATCAATTTTTACTTAGCTTATGACAATCTATGCCTCTTTCACTCATGCACTCTTTTGTCCATGATATGGTTTTTACAACTATGAGGAGGTGTTGAAAAGTTCCTGGCTTTAGGTTAAAGAAAATACTGGAGGATCAATTATGATTTTATTCAACATATTTCCCTCTCAGATTAACACACTTATTGCAGCAATCCTTCAGTCTTTTTAAGCCCTTATAAAAGAACTCGGAAAGGTTAGACCTCCAACCAGGCCTTCCACAATATCCTTAACTTTATCATTACTATATTTCTAACTAAAACACACTCCTTATGAGTTTCAATTAAATTCTAAAATAATCATAAATTTAGACTGGTTTCATTAAACAACTGTAATTTTTTATTTATCAATATGTGATTTTTGGAACACAATTGAAGAAAAAGTTCTTAATCAGTACAATTGCATAACTTTTGTCTCAAAGTGACTCTTATTACAGGTAAATACAACAAAATATAAAAATATTTAAATTCTGTTTAAACCTCACCATAGAAAATGAGTTATCAGCTAATATTCACATACATGAATACACAGAAACATATATGATAAAGATTTACAATAGAAATTAAATCAAAACTTGTCACCCACTTTACAGACTAATCAAAATAAATAAAAGGTAAAAACAAATGTAAAATATTTATAAATTCAAATCATACATATATACACTATTCATACAATTTTTGTCCCGGAAACTTGTAAAACATCCCACTCTACATAATGCAATCTTGCAGAATGCACATTAGAAAGAAGTTTCAACTGCGCGTCTACTGGGAGTTTTCCTTTGTTGATGTAGACATTCACAGCACTGCCTTTTGTGATCCTCGATTTTTTTCTGATTTATGGAGATCGGCTAAATTCAGAGGAATAGATCTCAGGCAGGTTTTGGTTTTCCTTCCTAGTTATTTTTTGGAGGAATAACCTACCCTCAACTGCATTGCTACATCTGCTCAGAACTGCAGATGGTCTCACTGCTTTCGAGCCCCTCCTGATTTGGTATATAATATATACATATTTACAATATTCATATTTACTATATACCAAACCAGGTATCACCACCAACTGGATAATAGCTCATCATTTAATTCAGACAATCTACACCGCCCATGTACCTGTTATAATTGCGGTTCACAAATGGGATGCCACTTTCATCTGCACATGGTTGTGCACAGGTAGATAGAAAATTTATCTGCCTCTTGTCTCTATATGCAGTCACTAGCAGATTTCCTTTCTGCCGTTGGATTATTTCGCCTCTTTTTCTAATTTTGCTTTTTTTTTATGTCCAACAGCAGCCCTTTTCTACTAGCAATTACTGGAGCACACATATGTGTTGTCACAGCTTCTAAATCCACTGCAAGTTTGACTGAACTAAAAAATAGGTTAAATAATATATGGCCCTGGTTATGGTATGGAAGTGATAAATTTCAGACCACATTGTACTCTAGGCCATGCTGACTTACATCGTTGTCTCTTTTCCCTATATAAAAACTAAACCCACAGCAGTACTCCATATTTGTGGGTTTTCTTTGTATATATTGTCAGAAATGTACTCTACCTTTATAACCCCACTATACCTTCATTGACAGATAAGTATCAACCAGGGTTGTAAAGTGTTTTATATGCATTTTGAATGCAGTCAATGAGGGGGCTTACTTTAAATAAGGGATCAAAGTTTGGTTCTCCACATACTGGGTACTGCTAGTGTCTCTCACATGTAAATATTGTTTTAACTTTACAAATTGTGTCCTTGTCGTAATATTGGAAACGTATTGGTCTCTGAAAGGTTCATTGTTACTCCAGTAATTTGTAATTCTGGGTAACTTCTTTATACCCATAATATTTATGGCAAAAAATACCCATATTTCTTCTATGCTTGTGGGAACCACAAGCTATCTTTTTTTCCAGTTGGTTTCTGCAGTAATTCGCTTCAAACAAACTTATTGAAAAAAATTTTTTTTTTAAAGTCTAATGGCTTTGATTCCTGGGAAGGACTGTGAATGTAAGTCTAGTCACTTCTGAGGAATTGTTTACAAAAATAGTTTTTAAATTCTTACTCCATTAAGGTAGAGATTCGTTCTTGCTGTCGCTATCAGAGTTCTCTTCAGAATCACTGATTTCAAAACTGAGATCACGTGTTTTCACAAATGTACTAACAAGATTTGTGCTGAAATTCACATTTAAATATGAATGGGTTCACTCAGCCGTCTACGACCGGGTTGGTATCTGTTATGACCTTTTGGATAAACGAATACACTACGGAACATAGCAACAATCTTTTAAGAACTAACAATCCAACATGCTAACTTCAACTGTAAACTTTGAACTATCAACACACAAACTGTGGGACTAGCACAATGATTTTATTCAAACCACAAGGGTTAAACAAAGAAATTTATTATTTAAATATATGTATATATTTTTTTTATAGTATTTCTTTTGCTTGGGCATTATCTCAAGGTGTTCAGTCTGCTTTCTTTTTCTCATGTTGGTTCTATGGGACACTTACTTTTGGTACTGGTACATCGACTGTTTCACAGAATACTTCCATGGGAATTTCTTCCTGATCTTGAGTATGCCTAGTTGGTTTAATATGTCTCTTATTTTCACCTTGTGACACTTTAGATACATCATACTTCCAATTTTTCTGGTAACAAGGCCATCTTCCCAGCCTTCTTTACTGTTTCTATAGGTTTTGAAATACACTTTATCACCTATTTCAACATATTTTATTGGCTCTTTCGTATTTCTTTTACATCTTTTTTTCTCTGGTAATAACTTATCAAAAATAGATTTTATTCTTCTTGTGAACATCAATCTGCAGGAGACTTCCCTAAATTTGTACTTGGATTAAGGGTCACTCTGTATATTCTTGAGAAATTTGTCAGTGCTTCATCGTTGCTCACATTCCTCACTTTTCTTAACACTCTCTTAAAGGTGTCCACAAATCTTTCTACCTGCCTGTTTAACTTTGGATGGTAGGGTGGAGTGAAAATATGCTTTATCACATGGCTTTTACAGAAGTTCTTGAATTCATACCCAGAGAACTGTGTTCTATTATCTGAAACTACCATGTCAGGGACACTGTTTCACGCAAACAATTTATGTAAGAACTACAAATTGGTCTATAGCACCTGCAAACCTCCGGCCACTATCTACTATGATTAGGTAGTAAGCACCATTTACCGGTCCAGCATAGTCAGTGTGTAACCTAGACTTTGATTTTCCTATCTCTGGCCACAATTGATATTTTACCGGCAGGGCTTTGGCCACAAGTGCACAAGCTCAGCACATTCTCACCAAGTTTTTGATATCTAAGTCCATAGACAGCCAATAGACATAACTCCTCATCAGAGCCATCATCCTTGCCATTCCTGGATGTCTACTGTGAAATTGTTGCAACACACCTTTTTGTAATGTAGTTGGAACTACCACTCTATGGGCATACATCAGAACATAGTCACAAATTGAAAAACTACTGGCATCTGTTTATTTTTTAAAGCTTCTTTTATTTTCATAATATACTCATCACCTACAGCTTTCATTCTTATATAATCTCGAAAAGCAGTCCATATGACCAATTTTTTTTGATGGAATGTATTGCATTTTGAAATTATAATTTAGTATAATAAATAATAGTATAATAACATTACATCCCGACATTGCAGGTGGCTCGCAGTATGAGTCAGTAACCCTTTTTTAGACCCATAAATCAATAGCAAAGGTCTATGGTCTGTTTGCAATGAAAAACTTCTGCCATGCAGAAACCTATGAAATTTTTTAACTGCAAAAATTATTGCTAGGATCTCCTTTTCAATGTGACTATATCTCTTCTCTGCTGCTATTAGCTAGCACAACACTTGAACTATATTTATGAAGTAGAACTGCATCTAATCTGTGCTTGGAAGCATAAGACGCTGCAACAATGTCCATTTCGGGATCGTAATGTGCTAATGACAAGTCTGAGATTAGAATTTTTTATATTTCTTCAAAAGTATTCTGGCATTTAGTGGATCAATTCCAGTTTACTTTTTTTAATAAGTCATTCAATGGAGCTCTTAACTTTTGCATATTAGGAATGTAGTTTTGGTAGTAGTTTGTCAGCTCAAGAAATGTTTGTAAAGTTGGAATATTTGTCAGCACAAGCATATTCCTTATTGCATCTTGATTCTTTGAAAGATGAATTGGTTGATGAGGATTTAACTACATATTGCAACTGTTTACAATCATTGTACGATGGCATGGTGGATCGATTTCAAGATGTTATTGCGCTGAATATTCCAAATTGGTATAGCAATCTGTTTGATGTAGATGCAGTTGATTGTGAGGACAATGTTCAGGAGGAATTGATAGAATTCCAAAATGACAATGATGCCACAATGCAATATCACCATAATGGCAAAAACGTTTTGTGGTACCATCAAAGTGTATTGAATTCCTACTCCAATCTGTGGAAATGTCTGAAATTACTTTTGCTTGCCTTCCCTACCTTGTACAATCTGGTTTTAGTGATGTTGGAACTTTACTTTCCCATAAAAAAATTGGATTGGATGTAACACAACGAGGAGACTTGCGGCTAAAGTTGACAAGTTTGAAACAGAATGTATCTGCACTAGCTGCATCGCACAAGACACATGGTTCTCATTAAAAGGTTGTATTCTTTTCCTTTATAATGCAATCATTAATTATTTTTGCATCAGTAGTTTTGATCAATGGTTCATCTGGTGAAAATAAAGATAAGTGTAAAAGAAAGCTCAAGTTTACTGAAGTTAATCTGTCTGCATAATATAGAGTTAACGGTAGAATTTTATTCACACTAATGGAAAAACTAAACCTACAATAAGGGATTTGTAAACAATTGCATATTTATTCCAAACAGCACTAACCCAGCAACAAGTCTACAATATAGTGTGTGTGTCAAATGATACAAGGGGTGTTCTAGGGGATTTAGTGTTAGGAAGGGTTGTGTCAGGGTTTTTTTAAACAGGTGGATGATGGAGCATTTTTTAGCCGATAGATGGGCGGTATTGCAATTTGGCATGAAAAGTTTGGGTAACACTGGTCTAATCTGACTCCTGTAGGCTTTACAGGTCAGTAGCGACTTGTTTAGCTTCCAGTAGCAGGATCCTTGTCCAGTCATACTATCTACATCCAGCTTACAGTTCACCAGTTTGTGATTACTGTTGCTGATAATGGTTAATTGTGGACAACTAGGTATATTCTTGTCCTTACTCCTAATTAATATTCTGTCTAGATGACCCATCATTTTTTGACCATGTCCACTGTGGAACATTTGGGTCATCTTGTCTGTATCGATCTGCCAGCTGAAAGCGTCTGAGCAGATTGTTGAGGCAAGAGCTTACCTTCCTAAAACGATTCAAGCCAGTGTAATCTATGCATGCACCACTTCTTTTTCTGCCACTGGTGGTCTTCGCATTCAGCCCTAATGTGCCTTCTTTGACCACATTTAAAGCACCTGGGCTTCCTGCCTGCCATGTTTACCCTCAACTTTGTTTCCCCCACCAAAATAATAATAATTTTTCCTAGGTCTTCTGGTGCAGCCTGTATTATCAACTCTAAGGCCTGTCTTACCCACTTCTGTTTTTGGTACTTGTAGGCTTGAATGATAGTTATTTTATCCTCCAAGCCCATTAATATGGCATCAATAAGCCAAGCAACATCTATTTCCAGTGGTATTTCCCCCACCCTTACCTTAGAAGTTCATCTACCAAGGTATGTGGCAGGAGAGCCACCTCAGCTGTTTTCAATGAGTTCATTGAATGTTGCTTGGCTTTTCCTTCAGTATAAAAACACCTCCACTGTGCTGTATCTCTTTCCCATGGTTATGTAGGTAACATCTATCCAAATGGGACAAAGGCATTTCTGTACTGCTTCTTTAGTTGCCTGTTATATCCTTTTTGTTTTCATTGATACTGTTTTGGAAATCAGTTTTCCTTGCTGCATTCTATATAATTTCATCAGGAGGTGAAACTTTCACCTTGTTACGCTCTCTTCATAGTATATTCTTATGTCTGCCCAGTTCAAAGCAGACGTTTTCTTTTACCACACTTGCAGCCAAAGCAAAGTTTATGTTTCTCTCCATGTATTCTTCTTTTCTGCTTTGTTCTGCTTTCTTCTGTCTATCCCTTTCTTTTATTCCATGTTCCATGCTGTCATGTTCTATGCAACTCACCATTAGCATTTCTTCGTTGCTTGACAAGTTATTCGTGTTGCTCAAAAAATTTTTAAACGTTGAAATCGCTTGTCTGCAACACTGTAGAAATACATTGTTTTACACAAAACAAATTCGATTAGAAATAAATTCTAGCACATTAAACGCATACACTTACTTCAGACTTAATTTTTCGTCTCTATTTCCAAAATCCTTCACACCACCATTGAAAAACACGTGGCGTTATTTAACAGTCTGCTACTATTTATATGTAGTGGTCCAGTCTATTCTCACCAGGGGGCATTGTACTCTCACACAACAGTATTGAAAGGGTTAAACCAGAAACTTTTCAGCATCCCCTTGTAGATGCTCTTCCTAACCTCAACCCATTACAGTGTAGGCTGGGTGCATTTTATCAGGCCCACTGGCATTAGATAAATTATCTCAATACTTTCTTTATCCATACAGCTTCATGTCATTTACAAACAAAAGATGTATTTGTGAATATCAGGGTATATATTTTTATAACAGTACATCTTGGTCCACAGACTCCTATAGCATCATGTAGCAATGGGATTTTACTTTAACCCTTTTATTACCAACTTTGCTGTTTTCATAAGTTTTGAATTAAAATCTTCCACCAAACCTTAGTCACAATTCATGTTCCTAACACCAGCTTAATGATTACTAAATTCTTTGTTATATTTAAAGTAATTGAAAGAAACACAGAGCATCTCAAAATTAATACAGTAACGAAAGGGTTAAACTGTTCTACATGTACTTAGAGTTTTACACCTCACTTTTCTGGAAGTGTGGCAGGAGACCAACCTGCTTTTGTAGGAACTTGTAACAGGTCTATTTTTATTCAGAATTACAGTTCCCTTTGACAAATTGCCTTTTTTGCAGCTTGCACAGTATATGACTCCTTTGTGTGACTAGGGAAGAGTCTTGTTTAGTTTGTTTTCAGTGCCCAACTCTCTAGATGAGAAGGCTCTTCTTGATGATATTAGGAGATAGATTAGTTACCAAGGAAACTCAGTAGTATGGGGCACTGAGAATAAAGGTTGTTTCCCGATCTAAAGGTGTGGGAATGTGACTGTCTTCATGACATATAGACAGGAGACACTTAGCTACACTAGAAATTTATCAATCAATGTAGATACACCTTTCTAACAGTTATTTATAACTACAATTCTAAAAAGTCTAGAATTTTATAGCATACTCAGAAAAAAGTGAAATTCATTTTATATTTCTAGTTGAAATGCCTACTAAAGTAATTTCTTGTTCCCTAATATTTATATAATAATCCAGTAAAGTCCAGAACTCAAAAAAGTCCCATTTTCTGTAGTCTTTCTGAGAATTAATATTTGGCATTCCAGTTAAGTGATGAAAAGAGCACTGTCTAATTCAACAAATGGAGATAGTAATTCTAAATATTTAATGCATTTATTAATAATTGAACAAAAGCTGAAACAATATTCTGTTGACAATTTAATTTATAATAATAACCATAATATTAACCATACTTCCAATTTTTTTATGATAGTTTGAGTTTTTATATTAAATCAGCTCATAATGTTAACAATGACCAATTTGTTCTTTAAAATTGAATTTGTGATATTTTTAATAATATTTGTAAATAAATAGTACATCTTTTTAAATTTGCAGCCAAAATATTCGAGTGGAAAGGATAATCTGATGAAACCAAAAGTAAGTCGATGGGAATCTAAAGAAACTGCAATATCCATTAAAAAAGAACCGAGACCAAAAAGTCATAATCAAAGTAAATCACCAAATATGCATCATCATCATCATCATCATCATAAATCAAACAGAAATACTCATGAACAATTAAATTACAATAGAATGTATGAAGATAGAAAAAGGGAAAAAGACTACAAAAGAAAAAATGCAAAGGATGCTTTAAAAAGTAATACAAACAATCCCAAATCTACTGCTACAGCAGAAGTATCGAAAGCTGACGCTAGCATGGAGTTGTCTGGTAAGCTAACTGAACATAGTAATACGTACAATGGTATAGTCATCAAGTACAATGAACCTGCAGAAGCCCGCAAACCTAAAAGACGTTGGCGTCTCTACCCTTTTAAAGGCTCAGAAGAACTGCCTATGTTACCAATTCATAGACAAAGTGCGTATTTAATTGGTCGGGAACGTTTGGTTGCTGACATCCCAGTTGGACATCCTTCATGTTCTAAACAACATGCAATATTACAATTTCGGAAGGTACAGTTTAAACGTATTAATGGAACAATTGGATTTAGAGTGAGACCATATTTGATGGATTTAAATTCTTCAAATGGGACTTATATAAACTGTAAAAAGATTAAGCCACAATGTTATGTGGAACTTTTTGAAAAAGATCTTATAAAATTTGGATACAGTTCTCGAGAATATATTTTGTTACATGAAGAATCAAATACTTTAGAAGTTGAATCTATGGACAGAGATGAGGTTAGTGATTAAATAAATATCTGTATACCATTTGACCGCTGTAAACTGATAGAAATAAAATCTTAACAAACTCTTTAACTTTTGTTTTTATCTTAAACTGTTTGGTGTAACTAAAAAGTGCTTTAATACTTGACTTTAATATTTTTTAATATGGTTTCAAAGGTAGTATGAACTATTCTTATCACTTACTAACTTTCAAAGTGAGTAGAATGTCAAACTAACAACTAAAATGTAACTATTCATATTCTATGACCACTGTTAATCAGTAGCTAATACTAAAGTACTTAATCTTTGCTAACCCTGTCCACTTAGTTTATATTTCACAGAAATGTAGATGTATGCTGTATGCAAGAAGTACAATGACAGGGAGTCCCAACTAGACTGCTCGTGGACAAGGAGCATATAAATTCTTCTGACTGGGAGAAGTGATGAGGTTAATGGTATGTGTATACTTTTAGCAGAGAAGTGGGCAGATAAGATGATTGAGGTAGTCAGTGTGTGATAGGATTTTCAAGCTAAGAATAGTCTTGTATAATATGTCACCTCTGCATATGCTCCACATGCTGGACTTGCAGGCGAACAGTGTACAGATGTGTCTTTTCAGGCTAACCATAGAAAGACAACATTTAGTTCATAATTAGCAAGTATGTTCATTCAGGTGGTGAAGATTTACTATTTGCTTGCTTTGGTTCATTGTGACAAGTTGAACATTTAAAGAGATTAATATCTCTGAGTTTTCCTTTCCTTGCATCTCATTTTAATTTTGTGCTTAATATGATTCTCCTCAAACTGCAGGGATGCATTCAGCATATGCTTTCTTACATGATGCCCACTTTCCACATAGATATTGCCTTTTTTCAGGTCAGATTTAAGGCAGTCCTTGTATCTTAATTCAAGATTGTAAGGTTGTCTTTTCTCAGAGCATTGTTCACCCATAGAGAAGCTGCTTTGAAATTTTTTCATCTTTTATACGAAATACATGGTCTATCTGCCTCAGTCTCCTATGTTGTAAAAGAACCTCTATGCTTACAACATTTACTTACTCCACCAAGGCTTCAATATCATTCATATTGTTGCATATTCTTTTGCTGAAAACACTCCAGATATTTAACATGCTTTGAAAATGATATTCATGTTTCACAGCCTTACAGTAGAATACACAAAATGTATCTTTTGAAAATAGTGTTCTTTTTTATAGTATCATTGAGGCTATGATGAAGAGTGTAATCTTCCAAAAGATAGCCAAGGCTTCTGAACTTCATTTGTAATTTTGGGATCATTATTTGCATTCCTGTTCAGCTATAATTTTCATAGATTTACCAAATACAGTTATTTGGTAAAACTAAGGATTCACATGAGGCTTTCTAGAGCAGGGTTGGCAAAGAATAACAGTTTTGTCAAGATTTATTGTAAGACCTAACACATTATATTCCAATGATCTATTTGATCGTGTACAATATCTTAGATGTTTCTGCCTTCCATGTTTACCCTCAACTTCGTTTCCCCCACCAAAATAATAATAATCAGAAATAAAGTAATTTAGAATTTAGCCTGTCATGGTTGAATAAAGATGTCTGTGCATTCTCCATCAATTACAATATATTTTTTCATATTATTATGGACAAACTTGATAATATTTGTAAATTTACCAGGGCAACCCACTTTTCAGAGAATTGTCCATAATCCATCACAATCAAAAGCATTAGTGAAGTCGATGAAACAATGATAAAGGTAAATTCTGCTCAATGCATTTCTTTTGTAGTTGATAAGTAAAAAGCATCATGTTATTGTTTCCTCCTTCATCATGGTTGATTGAAATTTGGGAAGATATATCCCAATGAGTCAGCACTAAGGTAAGAATTACCTCATATATCTTTATCACATTTTCCTTTATACTACATTTGATAATACATCTTCAATATTGCATCTCTCCAATCTTGAACTGTATCATTTTACCACAGAACATCCTACAGCTGATTTCCCTCTAATTCAAGCATTCATGCCAGAATAGCAAGATTTTTCCATTGTTAAGTTTGGGCAAAACAACTTGTACATCATTGAAAGAAAGTGGATTATCAAGAAGTGTCTGAATGAGCTCTAAAATAAACCAATCAGTACTTTAGCAGATCAGTAAAATATTCTTGCAGTTTTGCTATCTTTAGTACAGGATAATAAGTGAGGCCCATGAACTTGATTTATAAGAAAGTAAATTTCCTTAATGCTTTTAATACCAACCTGCTTCAGACTGCCTGTGATTTTCGGATGTAAACTTTCTACTTTAAAGTGATCTAAATTAAAAACCTCCTGTAAAAATTTCAGATTAATTTATGTACCAAATGCCAGCTTAGTAATGACAGTTATTTTACTATTCTTCATTATTTTCAAAATTACTGAAATAAAAGCAAGGTGTTTCAACAGAGAGATAAGATTATAAAAGGGTTAATATCTTGTTTGCCATATGCTATCAGATCACAAGCACATTGGAAATACCACTTGTTTTTCTTGCTTCTAATTTCCTTCTGAATGTTTGATTTAACTTTTATATTCAGCCAATAAATTTTATTTTAGCAGAGTTGTTTACGTAAGACTCTTTGCTTAGATAAACTTTTTATATGCTTTTTATTACTTTCAAACCAGCCCTTGCTTTTAGATTTTTGTAACCCCCCATACTACAATTTGATAAACATTGTTTTTCAAGTTATCCCATTTAGTAGTATCTTCTGCCTGACTGAATTTGCCACCAGGTTTGCAGCATCAAACCTTTCTTAAGCATTTAAAATTCTGCTTTCTTATTCTGAGTCTTACTTTAAACTTCAGTTTTATTTAAACCAGATTATGACTCAAATCTTTTCTAATTAGAGTATAATCAATCACATGCCATTTTTGGAGCTTAAGTGCATCCCAATTCCTTCATAAATCTATGTTAAAAAAATGTATTGAATATACAAACTGAAATTCAATTCTGTACTCATATGTAACAAAATTAAACTATTGGAGTTTTATCCCATGAAGTTCTAAACAGTTCCATTTTTCAAAATTCTCTTCATCTAGTGCATTAAGGAGCTCATAAATTTTTACTTTAGATCCAACTAGAATTTTCTCAGTAGTACCTCAGTTGCTCAAAAAACAGATTTTTGCCTACTTCAGACATATTGTTCGTGCATAGTCACTGAGGAAACATCACTGAGTAACCATAGGATAGCAACATGGACATAGACATGTGAAATAGTAGTTCGGTAAGATATGGGACTAATGTTGACTTAACTGCAAAACCCATTCCAGATTCCCTCTTCTGACTACCACCTCTTTCATATCAAAAAATAGTGTAGCCACCACTTATTTCAGCATTTTGACATATCACTAACAAAACAGATCCAAGATAAGGCAATTATATTCAACCTGTACTTGATAAGTTCTGTTAAAAAATTTTTTAAATAGTTTTTCTTTCAGTGGGTACCTCATTATCAATCAGAGTTCTTATACTCCAACAGCTTACCAGAAAATCAGATATGATGTCTTTCTTTGGACCCTCTGTATGGCCAAACCTGCAATTTATATTATTTTGAGAGTTATACATTTCATAAAACTGGTAGGGTTTTTTTGTTTTGTTTTAAAGCTGCCACCAGCCACTTATTACCCAAAATGTATCATGCAAAGAGTACATTAAAGACTACACAATATAGACGAGAATACATTTCCCAAAAGATATTAGGTTATTTGAAGACAGTTCAGCATAGGTTGACCATCTATATTAACAAGCAATACCTGTGCATAAATAAGATCTAAGATATCCATAGTAAAAGGTATGGCTTGCACATGTCCAAGCTGTCTTACTTGGTCATATATAAAATCACTAAAAACAAAGCAATACTAAAATTACTGAGCATTAGAAATGGTTGAAAGAGTAAAGGTTAATTTGGTTTGACCTACCAGGTTTTATTCAATGTGACCTTTTTCTAAACAAGCTACTTTCACCATGGCTAAACAGCACAGATCCATCCATTACTTGATGAATTTACAGAGCACTTATTCACCATCTCAAGTATTTTTAAGTCTTTGCACACTATTGTTTGATAGTCATTGACTTTACTTTGGGGTCACCTTTCCTTGGTTTTGTTTTTGTCCTGCTAGATTTCTAACAACTTCTACCAGGCTAACCTGGCATCTTATCTATTCTGTAGCTAATTATGGTAAATCCCAGCTGTTTCCTCTTGAAGCACATCTGCTTATTGCTTATTCCATTATTACAATCCAATATGTAGTCTCAGTTGCTGCTATTTGTTAGTGCAAAATACTTATTAAAATTGAGAACTATGGAAATATTATTTGCTGAGTTATTGTAAGTTAAATAATATTTAATTTCTCTGTCTGAAGAATTTCTGATAGGAAATTCCTTACATGTCTATCTAACATGTAAAACTTTGTAATTACTATTAGTAAATAAAACGTGTTAAAGGTGAATAAATAATACCAAAACATTTCAAGTTTCCTGTTTTGTTTTATATATATATATATATATGCATATAATCTTTTTACCAACCATGTAGCTTGTGTATCACTCTCTTCCATTATTCTTTTCACTACTACCCTTCCATTCAAGATCTCTTCCCACCCAGTTGTGTGGGAAAGAAAGGAACAAATGTAGGGAAAAAGTTTTTTCTCTTTAGTCTTACTGGAGGCAGAACATCATCTTTTATACTAGTACCATGTTAAAATGCACTTGGTAGACTTTTAATTGGTTGGTGAAAAGAAAAGCGTTCAGTCACAGAATCATACCAAAATAGAACATGTGAGTGAGTTCTGAGACAACTGACACCAGGACAACTCTTACTTGAACAATTCATATCTAGGACAACTGATATTTTACATGGAAAAATATGAGCAAGAGAAATAATATTCTTAAGATTATAAACCTGGAAAAGTACAGGACAAGTTATTCCACTTGAAAAAGTTCAGGACAAGTTATTACATCTGGTAAAGTACAGAACAAGAAAATTTTTACTTAAAAATATTGCAGCTAAGGATAAAATTTCAAATAAAATATTTAGATTTAGAAAATATTAGCTTTTATTAAAACTAAAAATGTTATTACATGTTATTCTATTTGTTATTACTTGTTACTTCTATTAAAAATTAAAAAGTAACTCAAAATATTTTTTGCACTTTAAAAAAATTCATTTTTTTAAAAATTATTAATTAATAATTAGAAATTTGAAAATAGGTTACAAAAAAATAATACTAGTACATATTTAGTACAATAAATAGAATAATACAAAAATTAGTTCATATATTACAATAAAATCTACCTATAACAACAAATTCAGAGCAAAATTTTTGATCTTGCATCCCTGCTCGTCAGTTAAAGACTTAATACAGGACTTCTTGCCCTTCTGACTCTCCACACGACGTGCCTATCTGGCTACATTGATAGCCTCTCGTTTCCTAGCGTGTAATTTAGCTCTGACTCGGCACCCTTCATGTTTGGCACTGAGGTGACGGTACCAGACCATTCTTGCCGCCAACACTCTGGATACGGAGCCAGATTCCATTGCCTCATCTAGACTCTTGACTAAGTCACCCTCTATTCTAGTCCTTTCTGAACTTAGCTGATTGCTAAATCTAATGGACTCAAGACGGATGGCTATCTTGAGGGCATGCCACCATCTATTAATGATGGGGCCACATAATGCCCTCTGCACTAACTCCTTAATCCGGGTACGGAAAGCTTCACAAGCCAAAATAGACTTGTTCATTTTCCAATACCCGGGCCCCTGTCTATGACACTTATCTACATGCACCACATACGTCATAAGTTTGTAATCCATGTAAGGCACAATACAAAATTGTGGACAGCTAAAGCTATGCTTATCTCTTTCCTTAACAAAAATTCTGTCTATGTACGATCTGCATGAGCCGACGTTATTACTCCACGTCCACTGTGGAACGCTCGGCTCATCCAGTCGGTAGCGGTCTACTAGATTAAAGCTTTCTAGTAGACCCTTGAGGCAAGGATTCCCTTTCCTATTGGTGGAGCCTACACTATCGACGCGTGCATCGAGAATAGTGCTGAAGTCCCCTAGCAAAACTACCGTTTTAGACGTCAATAAAAAGTACCCCAGGTTCTAAAAAAAACCCAACTGCCCCTGATCGTTAGGAGCATAGACAGCTACCAGCCTGAAGGACTGCTTACTTTCATGTGTTACATCCAGGATGACCAGCCTACCTGTCCAGAAAGACAGTACATATCTGTAAGTCCGAGTTCTTCCTAATAAGGACTGCCACACCTGCACCTCCCCTCCGGCTCGGAGAAATAAATTTCTCATAACCATTGAGGAGGGGCGAGAACGTTTCAGGTCCCTTCCTCTTGGACTCTATGTGAAATGAGGTCGTCCAGAAAACAAGCCTATTTCCATTTTGACCCCATTCCACGCACATTTAAACTACCCAACTTAATCATCATCATCATCATCATCATCATCATCGTTTAACGTCCGCTTTCCATGCTAGCATGGGTTGGACGATTTGACTGAGGACTGGTGAAACCGGATGGCAACACCAGGCTCCAGTCTGATTTGGCAGAGTTTCTACAGCTGGATGCCCTTCCTAACGCCAACCACTCAGAGAGTGTAGTGGGTGCTTTTACGTGTCACCCGCACGAAAACGGCCACGCTCGAAATGGTGTCTTTTATGTGCCACCCGCACAAGCCAGTCCAGGGGCACTGGCAACGATCTCGCTCGAAAATCCTACAGGAGCCAGTCAGGCGGTACTGGCAACGGCCACGCTCAAAATGGTGCATCTCATGTGCCACCCGCACAAGAACCAGTCCAGGGGCACTGGCAACGATCTTACTTGGCTTGCCGGGTCTTCTCACGCACAGCCCATTTCCAAAGGTCTCGGTCCGTAGTCATCGCCTCGGTGAGGCCCAATGTACGAAGGTCTTGCCTCACCACCTCAGCCCAGGTCTTCCTGGGCCTACCTCTTCCACGGGTTCCCTCAACTGTTAGGGTGTGGCACTTTTTCACGCAGCTATCCTCCTCCATTCTCACCACATGTCCATACCAGCGCAATCGTCTCTCTTGCACGCCACAACTGATGCTTCTAATGTTCAGCTTTTCTCTCAAGATACTTACACTCTGACGGGTATTCACATTGACATTACACATCCACATCCAACAAAAATAATCACTAACGGTTGTGAGAGGGAGCATGGCACTTTTTGTTTGCCAGCTTCCCTTACTCCTTCCACTGGGTTCTTTCTTGGGGTTGCCACCGGGCTCTGGGTTGGGGTGGCTGCTGGGCTAATTACCAATTTGCCCTCCTTGACGTCTATTATCAAATTGTTTTTGACATCCTCTTGTAACAGTCTATCTTTAAAGTCCTCTTCGCCCACCTTCACGTAGCAGTACTGAGCATCAGTGCCGCTCTTGAAAAATTTTATACGCTGGTGGGCTTTGGTAAATGTAGCGACTCTCTCATTCTTCTTATTTACTACAACAATTTTATAAGTTTTTTTAAGGCCTTTCAATGCAGGGGGAGGGGTGTCCTAAAGTTTTGTCTGACGAAAATTGTACTGGCGGGGTGGGAGTGGGAGGTTTTTTGTTCTTCTGTCTGTGAGTTTGATATTGGGCGGGGGGAACTGGTGCATGTTGCTTTTTTCTTTTATTGAATTCCATCTCTGTCGGTTCGATTTCTTCCTCAGTTGCTTTTTTCTCTGTCGTTTTAACTTTTTCTTGTTTTTTTCCTTGTTTTTTTTTTATTTTCTTTTGCCGCAATGGCTGTTTTCTTTTTCTCTTCATCCGCTTCTAAAGGGGCATCACTCGCGTTAGCGATGTTTTTCTTTTTCAAACAGTCAGAGCGTACGTGACCCTTTTGCCCACACTTGAAATATCTGGATCGACGTCCCTTTACTGACACGCGAATGGTGTGCCCCTCCCCCACAAACACCCTGTCGGGCAAATTTTCATGATTATTGTTCTCAGCCTGGACCACCATCTCTAGCTTCTGCCCTCGCCAATTACACGCCTCTTTCTTCCTCATGCTTAGAATATTAATTTTTTTCTTCTACGTCAAAAATGACGGTTGCTGCTACCCACATCACATTATATCCAACCGGTATATCTTCTACCGTCACACGCTCCGTTCTTCTCCCCATGTAAGTGGGCAGCAGCATTATTGTTTCGTTTTTCAAGGCTTCCATTGAAACCTCTTTAGCTATGTTAGCCGAGTCGAAGTGGACTTCAATCGTTGCACTTCTTGTACCCTGGCTAACATAGCGAATTTTGGGCCAAATTGGTGCCAAACACCTCTCGATGATATCATTTCGTACCTCTGCAATTTTCTTTTCCTTGACGTTGTACACCTTGTAAACAACAATTTTTTCCTTTATCGCGATAATGGTCTCGGGGGGGGGGGGGGGGGGGGATTAACTTTGTTTCCTCGTTTACCTTCTGTATCAACTTTCGAAACTAGAATAATTTCTCCATTGTTACCTCCAACTCAACAGCATTTCCGTTTACAGCCTGTGAGACACTTGGTTTTCCTTGGTTCTTTACATTTTGGTTAAGTTCTCCCACTATGGGAAGGTTACTTTTGGACAACAAATCTAATACCATAGATAACAGTGGAAATTTTCAACCCCATAGGGTGAAAATAACTGTAACACAAACAGTTCACAAAAACACAGTTCAAATTAAACAAAACACACGAACGAAAACGAACTCACTCAGTAGCAGCAACAAAAAATGTAGAATCAAAAATCAAAAAGGTCACTCTAGCAAGAGGTAAAAAGGCCTACCAGCTGGTTGAAAATTTTTTATTATGATCACTATGGATCAAATACAGAGATGGGTACAATACAGGACAAACAAATAAACAAAATGTATGAGTTCTATGTTCTTTAAAAATTAATGATTGTCTTTATATATATCAAACTTTAAAATTCATATGTTCGTTGACTGTTTCCTTTTTTTTTTCTTTCCCCTTTTAGATATACAGACATACATATACATGCATACACACACACACACACACATATATACACATATATACATACATACACACACATACACAGATATATATATTTTATAATAAAAAGATTGGTTTTTCAACCCGGCAGCCTATAAGGCCCAGCAGCTCGCCTTTTATTTTCCCGATGATTAGTTTGGGTGACTCACACCCACCTTTTTCACTACTACCTTCCATCTCTGTTCATATACTCTAGTTGACAGGGTCCTCTTTTCCAGCCCTATCTTGCTCTTCAGATGGTATTTGAAGTAAGTCAGCAATCCAGGGCCGGATATGTAGGACCCTGTCATAAAAACTTCCATTCTTGTCCTCCATATACACTCTTTCAACATTGCTACCGTACAGAAAAAGCAAGCCTCATCTTCCTTTGAGAGTCCAATTGGCGGTATCATCTTTATCATAGATTCAGCCGACAGCTATACTCGTCCCAGATGCGACAACACGTGTTCTACATAAATTATTAAGCTGGAGAGCTGCCGACAATGTACAAAAGCGTGTTGGACAGTTTCACTGTCTTGCTCGCATCGTGGACATGTTAGTGGCACTGCTAAACCATGCCTGGATAACTTCTCGCGAACAGGTAGAGCATTCCTATAACACTGCCAAGTCAGAGATTTTTGGAAATTATCCAAGTACTCCGGCTTGAAGGTTTTCTGAAACAGGTTCTCGTCGAACCCCAGAGCCCTTCCTAGGACGTCATCGTTTTTCCCCTCCACTAGCCCTCTGTAGAATACCGGGGTAGTATTCCCGCAGCCAGCCTTGCCCATCTTGTGGATAAGCCAGAGTGCCATAAAGTCAGATTATGCCTTCTAATGAGACCGGGTTTAAATCTTTCCAGCGAGGCCGGTCGTGGTAAAAACTCCTCCGCCAACAGACTCCACACCTTATCACCCTCCAGGTGGCACCAGAGATGTCTCAGCCTCAACACATGTCTGCGCATCATTAGCCAGGGCATCCCCAAACCACCCTTTAGCGGTTCCTGGCAGCACACGGAGCGCCTCACAAGTGGCTCTCCCTTGTTTAGCCAAAAATCAGGGCAAGGCACAACGGACAGGCAGTAGGTGATTACAGATGCTATAAACACCTGCACCACCTCCACTCTACCCTTCAAGGACAGAGACCTTCTGGACCACTTGCGTACTATGGCCTCCACCTTGTTCACTACCTCGCTCCAATTCTTCTCCGTCTGGGAGTCTGAACCAAACCAAACTCCAAGCAACTTAACAGGACCATCTGTCTAGTGTTCAACGACACTGGACGATAACGGCTTGTTCCTCCAGGTGCCGAGGCGCAAACCGATGGACTTGGGAGTCCGGGGTATTGGATTTTTTTCTTTTGTGTGTGACTGTCGTGAATTCCATTTCACTTTCATTTGCTTGGTTCTCCTCCTCTTTTTCGTTTTTGTTTTGTTTTTCATTCTTCTTTTTTTTCCTCCTTTTGGTTTTCACTTTGTTGTTGTTGTTTTCTCCGGGTTTTCTTTGGTTGTTGCAGCGTCTGGTTTATGTTTATCTGTGTTTATCACAGCGCTTTTGTCTGTGTTTATCACTGCGCTTTGGGGAGGAGCATCAGCCTTTTTTTTTTTTTTTGTGCAGACGGAGCGAACATGGCTCTTCTGCCTGCATTTAAAGCATCTAGGCCTATGTCCCTCCACCGATACACGTATGGTATGCCCCTCCCCTATGAAGACTCTATCTGGTAAATTTTCGAGGATTGAATTGTCGGCCTGAATGACCATTTCAAGGCTCTGACCTTTCCAATTTGTTGCCTCTTTTTTTTTTCATGCTTAGAATCGATAGCTTTCCTTCTATGTCGTAGATAATAGCAGTTGCTACCCACATCACGTCATAACCATCGGGTATCTCTTCCACAGTAATTTTTGCCATTCTGCGGCCTAAGTAAGTAGGCAGCAGCATTATCTGTTCGTTTTTTAGTGTCTGGGTTTACACCTCTTTCGCTACATTTTCCGACTCAAAGTGTGCTTCTATTGTTGCGCTCCTCACTCCTGGGCAAACATAGCGAATCTTCTTCCATATTGGTAACAAGCACCATTCAACAATTTCATTTTTTACATCCATAATTTTCTTTTCTTTTAAGTTGTAAACTTTGTAGACTACGGTTTTTTTTTAATGGCTTCGATGGTTTCAGGGGGCGGTACCAATTTTGTCATTTCACCTGTTTTTTCTATTAAGTTTCTGAACTGGAAGAGTTTCTCCATAGCTACTTCCAGTTCAATTACGTTGCTGCCTACGGCGTCAGAAAAACTTTGCTTCGCCTGGGTGTCCTTTTGAGTAACAGTATTTTTACCTCCTCCCATCTCGGGAAAATCGGTCTTTGAAGATAATTCAAATTCCATAATGAATGTATAAACTTGTCACAAATGACAAGAAAAATAATTTTCACAATAACCTAGAAAGGTTGACAAAAAAACAGAAATTTTCTGCCCCATAGGGCGAAAATAACTGTAAAACAGTTCACCAAAAAAGTCCAAAATAAATTATTCAACAAAAATATTAACAAATAAGTAACCAAAGAACGAACTCACATCAAAAAGGGTAGCAACAATAAAGACATCCACATTCACTGGTTACAAAATTAGAAATGATCTAATTATAAATCTCACAGAGAGACATAAGCAGCAGTGTTACGATAAAGCAGTTGTTTACTGTCAACCTAATGTGACAGACCCATTAAGGGAAACCAGTGAATGTGTTTTCACTGAAAATATATATATTTGTGAAGGCTAGACATGCTTTTTCAACCAGCTGGTCAGCTACTTCAGGCTGATGACGAGCAATGACTCAGAATAATGTCCCTGAATGCAGACTAAAGCTGGGTGGGGAAGCTTGTCTCCCCTTCACAAATATAAGGACACAGGAAATGTGTCAAGGCCAACAGGAAGCGGTCCAGCTTCCTAGGGCTAAATAGCAGCAGTATGATTCCCTTAATGGGTCTATCACATTAAGTTGATAGTAAACAACTGCTTTAAAATATACTTTGTTTTTAAAATAAGAAAGTTAATTATACTTAAATCCAATTTTTTGCCTTGTTTATATTCTTTTCATGATATTTTACCTCACAACTTTTTTGATATAGATTTTTGTTGCATGGAATCAAAACTATGAAATTCTTCATGCTTTCTTCTACTGGACCAAACCTCAATTTTTTTATGCCAAAATGTAGCTTGGGACCAGTCCTCTTCAAAAATATTAGCAGTTTTCAATTTGGTTAAGAACTGAATTAGTGAGAAATCTCTGAGATAGGTGAGTAAATTGCAGCCTCAAGATTGAATGATGGGACAACTCATAACAGGTATAAAGTGATAAAGATTTAACTCTGAAAGAAATTTTGTGTTGTATGTATGCAGGTGTGCTTGTGTGGTATGTATTTGTGTGTTTGTGTACGGTTATTTTATTCTTTCTTGATTTTTCTTTCAAAATTAAATCTTTATTACTTTATACCTAGTATGAGTTGTTCTCTATATCAATTCTCTTAGATATCAATTGTCCAGGAGTGAGTTGTCTAATAAGAGCTGTCTTGGTACCAGTTGCCACGGCACAATGTGAGTGGGACAAGTTCCTCCAATTTGTCTAGTATGACAATAACTTCAAATAAGAACTAACTTGAACTCATCTAACTCATTCCAGATAAGGTGATTGAGGTAGTCTGAGTGTGTGATAGGATTTTCAAACTAAGAATAGTCTTGTATAATATGTCACCTCTGCATATGCTCCACATGCTGGACTTGCAGGCGAACAGTGTACAGATGTGTCTTTTCAGGCTAACCATAGAAAGACAACATTTAGTTCATAATTAGCAAGTATGTTCATTCAGGTGGTGAAGATTTACTATTTGCTTGCTTTGGTTCATTGTGACAAGTTGAACATTTAAAGAGATTAATATCTCTGAGTTTTCCTTTCCTTGCATCTCATTTTAATTTTGTGCTTAATATGATTCTCTTCAAACTGCAGGGATGCATTCAGCATATGCTTTCTTACATGATGCCCACTTTCCACATAGATATTGCCTTTTTTCAGGTCAGATTTAAGGCAGTCCTTATATCTTAATTCAAGATTGTAAGGACATCTTTTCTCGCTCTTCAGAAAAGGCATAGGTAGAAACTCCATAAGATGTACCCAGTATAAGCTATAGACACATAAGAGGTACTGCAATGTCAGGGGAAAGTTAACGGAAACTAGTTTTTGTGTGTGGAAGATACATAGGTACAATTAACACTAAAAAAACTTACAGAAAATAGACTCCATCAAATTCCAGGAGGGACACCTAGAAGTAGTTTATAGCTTCTATTATCTAGGTGACCAAGTCAGTAGCAGAGGTGGATGGTCCTAGAGTGTAGCTGCTAGAATAAGAATAGGATAGGCAAAGTTCAGAGAGCTCCTACCTCTGTTGGTAACAAAGAGCCTCTCTCAGAGTAAAAGGCAGATTGTATGATGCCTGCTTGCATGCAAACAGCCATGCTACACGGCAGTAAAACATGGGCTGTAACTGACAAGGATATACATAGGCTTGAAAGAAATGAACCTAGCATGCTTTGCTGGATGTGCAATGTCAGTATGCATGTGTAAGCATCTTGAGAGAAAAGTTGGTTATAAGAGGCATCAGATGTGGTGTGCAAGAGAGACAACTGCGTTGCTATGGTCATGTGATGCATATGAATGGACAGCTGTGTGAAGAAGTGCCAATCTCTAACAGTGGAGGGAAGCTGTGGAAGAGGTAGACTCAGGAAGACATGGGATGAGGTGATGAAGCATGATTTTGAATGTTGGGCCTCATGGAGCCAATGACTAGTGACCAAGACCTTTGGCAATATGCTTTATTTGAGAAGACCAGTCAAGCCAAGTGAAATCATAATCGTGGCCATTGTTGGTGTCACATAACTGGCACCCATGCCAGTGGTATGTAAAAAGCACCTTTCGAGTGTTGGGCTTCACAGAAGCAATGTGGCCAATGACAGTGTCACATAATTAGCACCCATGCTGGTTATACGTAAAAAGCACCTCTTGAGTGTTGGACCTCACAAAGGCAATGACAAATGACTGAGAACTTTGGCAATATGCTGTGATTGAGAAGAAGACCTATCAAGCCAAGTGAAATCATAGTCGTGACAAATACTGGTGTCACTACTGGCACCTGTGCCAGTGACATGCAAAAGCACCCATTGAAGGCCAAGTTGATAACGATAAGGAGGATTTTACTGGTATGAGAAACACTGTAACTTTTAGAGATGCTTACATCACTAATAAGTTTAGAGAAGCTGAAACTGGTTGGAGAAATATCAGCTAAACAGTAAGTTTGGACAGTCCTCTACTGTGCAGTGAATTTGTGCAATGGTTAAAAGCTTTGCTGGTTCTGAAAAAGCAAGCCAGATTTTGGTTGGTATTTATTCCTGGATCAAACTTTATTAAGCAAATCTATAAATATATAGCATTCCAACCATAATTGTCCTGTCTTTCTTCATCCTGACATATCTAGAATTACATTTATCTGATATATCCTTTTTTAATGATGGTAGGGTGTAACTGGAGAGAGATTTGGTAGCTATTTCTCACAGATAGATAAATGAATAGAAATCCCTTGATTCATTCACTATTAAAATATTGGAAATTGCAAGATCTAGCACTTGTGAGTAATGTAGAAATTTTAATCCTCAAATCAGAACTTATGGAATTTTCAAATATTCAAAAATGTCCTGCTTTCTGACTCATTAAATTGATATAAATTGATAAATTAAGAAGTTAGTGAGATGGATGTGTTCTGAGAAAATGTCAATATTTTAATCTATATTAATGTACACTGCTTGTTGATGTTGCTGCTGTTATTATTATCCTGCACATATGTCCAGCTAAGCTGAGAAAATCTCTTGTCTTAATCACATCATTCACTTAATAATACTAACCTGCTAGTAACTTGATTTGAACTAACTTTCATATTGCTTGCTTTAATTTTACAATATTCCCTCTTGTAGTATGTTACTTATTTGTGATGCACCCACCCAAACCCTCTTGGAGAGGAGCTTCAGCCAAGTCTCTCACAGGCAAGACATATAGGTATAAACTCTTCGGGGAGGGTACCAGTGACAGGGTACGTGGTATGGGCATACTACTTGCAGAGAAATGGGTTCATAAGGTCATAGCGATTAGTCAGAGTATGCAGTAGAGTACTTAAGCTCAGGCTAGTTTTGCAGTATAGGACAGTGACAATTATCTCTGCCTATGCACCCCAAGTGGGTCTACCAAATGAACAAAAGGACCACTTCTGCAGCCTACCTCAAAAATGAATGATAATGATCTCATCTTTGTGGCTGGTGATTTCAATGGACATGTTGGGCAGCAGCCAGGTATTTTCCATGGTGTAAATGGGGGGGCCATGGAACTGGTTCCCAAAACAAAGAAGGAATAAGGCTACTGGAGTTTTGTGATGCGAATAATCTATCGATTTGCAACACAAACTTCAGGAAGCCAGACAACCACTTGATAACCTATTAATTAGGTGACTACACTAGCCAGATCAATTACATTCTCACCAAACAATAAGATACATGGTTGCTCATAAGTGCAAAGACCTTCCCTGGTGAAGAACATACCCCCAGCATAGACTAGTTATTAGTGGCTTTAGACTTCAGGTCAGAAGGATGCCAAAAAGAAGACTGATCTAGCAAAAAAGGATCTGAAAGCTTAAAGATCCTTTGTATGGTCAGGAATTTAGGGATACCCTAATTAAGAAATTTGACAAGAAGGAGGAGGAACTACAGACTTGTAACATAGAGGGCAACTGAAATTCCTACGGGACAGCTTCCTGACAAAATCTGCAGCTGATGCAAAGTCCCATCTAGACTGAGGGTGACATGGTGATAGAATGATGCTGTAGACAAGGCCATTAGAGCAAAGAAACGGGACTGGAAGTGTGAGGGTAGCATGGAATTGTATCAGAAAGCCAGGAAAATAGCAGAAAAGAAGTTTGCCAATGTTCTGTGACATGAGGGCAGAGACTTGAAGCGTTTTGGATTGCAAGACAGTGTGTGAGAGAAAATCATTATGTTATAGGATTATCATTATGTTATAGGAAAGAAATGTGTCCGCATGGATGATGGTTCACTTGCATTTAATGATTCTACAAAGAAAGAGGTTTGGAAATGCCATTATGAAAGGCTGTTAGATGTGGAGAATGAATGGGACGAGGGAAGTCTGCCAAATGTAGACCCAACTGAGGGACCAACTATCCAAATCGACAATGGCTTGGTAGATAAAGCAATTAAGAATATGAAGGAAGCACCACTGAGATGCTTAAAATATATGGTGGATACATCCTAGTCATCTGTACAATTAATCAGGTCCATGAGGAAGTCATACCCAACGATTGGTGTAGCAGCACTACCATCAACTGCCACAAAGGCAAAGGTGATGCCTTAGACAAAATTAATTACAAAGGCATCAAATTGTTGGATCAGGTGATGAAAGTCACAGAAAGGGTCATGGCTCAATTAAGTAGGGAGAGAATTAGTTTATATGAGATGCAGTTCAGATTTGTGCCAGATAGGAGTATGACTGGTGTTATATTTTAGGTTAGGCAACTGTAGGAGAAATATCTAGCCAAAGATAAATCTCTGTACCTAGCTTTTGTTGACATGGAGAAAGCCTTTGACAAAATACCCCGCTCCCTTATCTGGTCGTCAATGTGGAAGCTAGGGGATAGATGAGTGGCTGGTGAGACTTATACAAGCCATGTATAGGGATGCTGTCAGTAAGGTGAAGATTAACAATGAATACAGCAATAAATTCAAGTTACAAGTAGGAGTTCACCAAGGCTTAATCCTCAGCCCCCTCTTGTTCATCATAGTCTTCCAGCCAATAACAAGAATTTAAGATGGGCTGCCTCTGGGAGCTCCTCAATACTGATAACCTTACTCTTATAGCTGAATTACAACTGGAACTAGAAAAGAAATTTTGTGTGTAGAAGCAAAGTCTAGAATCAAAGGGCCTTAGAGTTAATCTAGCAAAAACCAAAGTAGGAGAGCCGACAAATCACAAATCCCATGAGAATGTCAAAGCTTAGGTAATTTCTTCAGCACTTTGTCCACTGTTTCAGTGTTTCAACACATGTTTTACACACTATACGGGGTGCCCAGGTTTTGTTTTGATCAACCAGTTTCATGCCAAAATAAGCAATGTACACTCCCTTCACAAAATCTGTGATTTTGTTTCACTGACTAGGTAAAGTGTAACATTCACAAATGTAGCAGACGACACCAGGGCTGTTTTTGTATTTACTTCTTTCACAACTGGCCATATTTCTGAAATATAAAACATATATTTAAGCCAGTTGTCACCTGGGAGAAGCATTCTCAGAATTGTCAAAGTAAACAAATGCAGCTTTGTGATGGCAAATTTTCATAAAGTTCTTTGATCATGCTAGACAAAAAGTAACATTGACCTATGTGATCTCACACTTAAAATATTAAGGGTGCATTCAAAATACCAATTTTCATAAGAAATAGTCAAAAGTTCAATGAAACATATCTCACCTAGTTTGCAATGACAGTTACATATCTACAGACAAATGCAACAAATTACACAAATATGAGACATGTCTGATATCAGGGACCACAAAAATGAGTTGTTTATTAACATCTAATTCTATAAAGGACACTTGTCATCATCATGACATTTAAAACTGGTTAGATTGAAAACAGTGGAAGTTTTTCAAGCTTGATGCTTTTAATTGATGAAGATACTTAAATAGTGTTATGTCAGGCTCCATACATGGGCCTGCATTTGATGAAGCCAAATATATCCTTAGAAATGGTTACAATACCAGAATTATTTTAAAATGGACATTTGAGTTTGTGAAACATTTTGATGTGAAAGAGTAAAATGGATTTCATTTTTGAATTCAGCACCCCAAAATCACTGTCTCCAACACCAGACAGCAAAATCAATGTTCTCCAGTGTTATCCATATTGTTTTTGTACTTTCCCACCCATCATGCATCACTTCTTAGATATTTGCATAGGCTAGTGTCCTCTACAACGATTTTTTCTTTTATATTACTAAAGAGGACAAAGACTATAATGAAATTATACTGGATCTTGGTGCATCATCAACCACTTTTCTGCTTATTGATAATCCTGATGAAGTTTTTGGAAAATGTATTTAAAATAAACTATTGTACAAGGGTTAGACATTTTATTTCTAAGAAAAATCATGACCCCTAAAAACACATGATACTCTTTTATGGGCTCACACCATCTTAAATGGGTGTTTCTGCCTCAGTTAAAACTTACTCATCTGGAATACCTTTGTCATTTTGCCTCGTTATTGCTAAAGTCTGTTTAATTGATGATTTCAGATTCTGTCTCTTTGTATAGCTAGCCGCATTAATAGCTTTCACTTTTGCTCGGTATTTGTATTACAGATATTTACCACCAGATGTATAGGGTGGTCCAAAAGTCTTGTCACCTCCTACCGAAAAGTACTAAGAACAATAGAGGAACAATATAATAATATCAAACACATGTACTGGTTTTAGTATATCCACTTCCATTGACACTGTTACTGTCACACATCAAGGTTTGTCTGAACACCAACAGCTTCATAAAAGATCACACAGTACATGGCACTGCATCATTTTGTGCCACGAAAATGGTGCTCATACTGACTTTCTTGATGTGTGATAGTGTCAGTGTCAATGAAAGTGAATATACTAAAACCAGTACATGTATTTCATATAATTATATTGTTTCTCTATTGTTCTTAATACTTTTTGGTAGGGGTTAACAAGATTTTTGAACTAACCTATACTATTATGAGGCTTGCTCAAACTATGGTTAATGTTGACATTATTACCTGGAAACGAAATAAAAAATAAAAAATAGTGTAATGGGTGTAAAAAAGGTTTAGGAAACGAATATGAAAACAAAAATGCCTGGAAAGCAATGGGTGGGGAGAGGCCTTTAGAAAATTCACAAGATCCAATGTTTTTCCCCTCATAACTTTTAGGAAATGGGTTTTTTTTTTAAAAATGAAATTTTATATAAATACCTTTCAAATGGTATAGATTATGATTATAAAGAAATTTGTGAGGAAAATTTTTTCCAAGGGATGGGGAGAGGATTTCGGAAAATTCCCAAGATCCAATGATTTTCCCTCATAACTTTGAGGAAAATCAATATCTTTCTACTTCCCACTCACGTAGGAAACGAATCTGAAAACAAAAATGCATGGGTGGAGGAGAGGACTTCAGAAAATTCACAAGATCCGAATTTTTCCCTTGTAACTTTAAAGAAAATATAATCCTTTTGAAATCATAAATTAGGCTTTTCCCCAGGAACTTGGATGCTAAACATCCCTTTGAAGGGTTCGGGTCCTTACTTCTATTATATGTATATATATATATATATATATATATATATATATATATCTGTGTGTGTGTGTGTGTTTGTTCCACATAATTCTGTGTGTGCATATATACAAATAAATATATATAGCAGAAGTAAGGACCTGAACCTTTCAAAGGGATGTTTAGCATCCAAGTTCCTGAGGAAAAGCCTAATTTGTGATTTCAAAAGGATTATATTTTCTTTAAAATTACGAGGGAAAAATTCGGATCTTGTGAATTTTCTGAAGTCCTCTCCTCCACCCCCTGTTGCTTTCCATGCACTTTTGTTTTCAGATTCGTTTCCTACGTGGGTGTGAAGTAGAAAGATATCAATTTTCCTCAAAGTTATGAGGGAAAACCATCGGATCTTGGGAATTCTCCGAAATCCTCTCCCCTCCCCTTCGGAAAAGATTTTCCCCACAAATTTCTTTATAATCGTAATCTATACCATTTGAAAGGAATTTATATAAAACTAGCAGTATAGCCCGGCTTTGCCCGGGATTAAGTTGGGATTATTAAGCTAATCAAGTTCTTTATTTCAAACCAAACTAAGTAACATGACGTCAAATTTGGGCAGAATCAGTGTTGCAACTGGAGCACATGGGTTGAGAGTTTGATCGGCAGAGGTGATCAGGTTACACATGCCATCCCTTTGAAAACACCACCGCCATCATCTAATCCCTCTTTGCTCATGGGTTAGGAACCCGGAGAATATTATTTTTCTTTGTGGTTGGGTCGTTGATGACCTCTTTCTAGCATATTGGATGTCCACCCTTATAAGGTCATCCCTTATACACGTGTAATAAAATTTTTTCTGAATTTTCAGATTTGTTATATGCTAGGCCACTTGGTTTTAAATTGAATTAATATTCAATTTATCATCCTATCTATCTATATCTATATATATGTATATTTATATGAGCAACACACACGCACGTATGTACACCAATTGCATACATATTTTTTGTACGCATACATGTTCGTATGTGTGTGTTGCCCGTATATCAACAAAACACACACACCTTGCCTTACATATATATACGGATAAATGATTTGAAATAAATATATTTTGGAAATGGCGATTTACGGTACAATACCTAGAAACGTGAAAATCAGACCACATGGGTTTGTTTACATCAATTCGGCAGAGATAGAGAGAGCGCATTCTCCCTCTCTATCTCTCTCCCTCCCTTACACACATTTATCTCTCTTTCTTTCTTTCTTTCCCTCTCTTTCCCTGTCTCACACACACAGCAAAATTACACACACACACATGCTGCTCTCTCACACTAACAAAACAACTTCACATACACACCACACTTTCTATCTGGCATACTCACTATAAAAAGATAGCGTCTATTTCTTTTTGGCAACATGTGTTTTGTGTGTAATGTTGCTGTGTGTGTGTGTGTGAGAAAGAAAGAAAGAGAGATAACTGGCATGTGTATGTAAGGGAGGGAGAGATAGAGAGAAAGAGAAAGAGAGAGAGAGAGAGAGAGAGAGAGGGGGTATTTTTTTCTGTTTGATTGCTGCTTACCACACAGACGCTGGCAAAGAAATGTAACTCTCCTTCACCCTCCCTCTCACAAACATACAATTTCTCTCTCTCTCTCTCTCTACTTCAGCGCGTACGCACAGATTTGACTTCGCCATGTCAACAAACTTCAAAATTGGTAAAAGTTTATCGATTTTTACAGGTATAAGCGGGTACCTCTGAGAGAGAAAGTTCACTAAAATGCACATAGGGTCATTCCGAATCTTCTCCTAAAATTGGAGCGACATGCGTGCTAATTTGTGGACGTTCATAAACCACATTCACGTACACACACACAAACATCTGTTTTATAGATATTGATTTCATTAAAAAAAAAACATTTTCCTAAAAGATATGAGGGAAAAACATCGGATCTTGTGAATTTTCCAAAGGCCTCTCCCCACTCCCGTTGCTTTCTGGGCATTTTTGTTTTCATATTCGTTCCCTACACCTTTTTTTTTTTATTTTACACACATTGCACTATTTTTTTTCCATTTTGTTTCCGGGTAATAATGTCAACATTAACCCAAACTACCTATGTTTCCATGTTTTTAAGTTCTGGTCATACTGATTTTGGCAGAACTACAGATTTCTGCCTCCTCATCGACTTTGGATGGTCATAACTTTCAGAAAAATAGATAATTTTTGATGAAACTTTCTACGAATATGTATTATATCATGTAGATTCCGAATATGAAATTTTTTTGGGGGGTGGGTGGGGGAAATTTTAGGAGGAGTCGGGTGGGGAATTTCGGAAAATTCATCAGAGTCCACTTCAATTCGTCTTAACTTTAAAGAAAATGGATACTTTTTTTATGAAATTCTTTACAAATATACCTCGGACTATGTAGATTCCGAGGACATAGGAATTTTCGGGGAAAGCAATTGGGGTTATTTTTGAGAACAGTTCCCCACTCGCGGGTGTTTCTGAACAAGTCGTCCATGTTTGTTTTATTTTGTGCGTTTGTGCATCCGTAGATTTCTACACTCGCTCTCTCACACACACACATAATTAAAAAAAATTTCAAACGGGGGAATTATTCCATTCAGTATCATATTGAGATTATGTAACAGATTATATTTTACACTTCTATATTTAACTGTGCGTGTATATTCCTTATTTTTGCTTCTAGTGTTTTCTACCATTCTATTAGAAACGTTTACCTGGGAATTTGGACCCTAACCCTAAATCTAAAACCCGAACCTTAAAACCAGTACAAACGCACGAACGATGTCATAAATAACAGTACCGCCAATAGTTGTTGTTGACAAACAACGGCACTAATTTTATTCAAGGGAAAAGATCCCATTACACCGCTAGAACCTGTTGTTTACATTCCATAGTTGTAATTGTTTTCACCTCAATAGACGTCAGTGATTGGTTGAAATTACCGAAATACGACAATTTTAACACGAAATAACTTTAAAAAGATATAATTTTCTCAATAACACTAAGAGTAAAAGATGTTTTATATGACACATTCTACCAGTGTCCCAAGTTTGAAAGTGTTTCGTTAACAAAACAAGTGGCGCCCGCCAAATCAGAAAGATCCGGGAAGGATTTTACTTAAAGTGAAAAAAAAAAAAAAAGTATGCAACCGATAAGTCGTCTTAATGGCATATTTATGTGTACCAGACCGTTAGCTGTTATTTTTTAGCATAACGAGTTTTCTGGTAAGCACTTCATTTGCCGCCATTGCCTGTTTGTGGCTTCAGTAGAAATCTACGGAAGCACAAACGCACAAAACGGAGAAAATGAAACAAATATGGACATGTTCAGAAACACCCGCGAGTGGGGAACGGTTCTAAAAAATAACCCCAACTCCTATGTCCTCGGAATCTACATGATATAACAAATATTCGTAGAAAATTTCATTAAAGAATATTCATTTTTCTGAAAGTTATGCTCATCCAAAGTCGGGGTGGGTAGGGGGCAGAAATCTGTAATTATGCCTTGGTTTAAATATTGGCACAAGACCAGCAATTTCGGGGGACTGGATAAGTCGGTTACATGAACTCCAGTACTCATATATATATATTTTGCTTTTAACTCTCCAACGCGGAGTATAGGCCACTTATAATTGAATTACATGTCGCATAATTTTTTGCTTCTGTACTTATACTCTGCCATGAATGTCCCCCTGTCTCTAGTTCCTTTTGTGTTGATCTACGCCACGAGTTCTTAGGCCTACCTTTCTTTCTATATCCATCCGGATACCACTGTAAAGCACTTTTCACTACATTTGGTGTGTCTTTTCTAATTGTGCTATCAATCCACTTTCAATTTTTAAAAAATATTTGCTCCCTAATCGAAACTTGATTTGTGCTTTGCCATAGCTCCATATTGCTTATGTGTTCGGGCCATCTAATTTTAAGTATGGTACGCAAGCATCTGCTGATGAATGATTGTAATTGTTCATTTGACTTAACTCTACTCAACTGGTTCTTATTTTGATCAACGTCGAAAGTTCTGACCATTTTAAATCTCGTTTAACACAAGATTACCTAATCAGGGGAAGTAACAACTCATCAAAATGGCGGAAGATATGGATGTGGAAAACTGTCGTGAAGTAGATAAAGATGGACCTAAACCTGAAAGAATGTTTACTCTCAAGAAATGGAATTTAGTCGCAATGTGGAGTTGGGATGTTGAATGCGATACATGTGCTATTTGTCGTGTTCAAGTAATGGGTAAATGATTATTATTTTCAGACTTATTTTTATCAGAAGCCTTACGGCGTACCTTCGAGATGGGAAATGTATAATGGTTAAGGGTTACACGAAATACCGAAACGAAAAGCAAGTAACGTTTACTTTTGTTTTATACATTCCCATTCTCCGAATATACACCGTAACATCTAATGTAACTAATATTATTTACTACGAATTCTTTTAGTTTTTTCCTATTTTCGAATCGGATTGGAACATAAAATTTTGAGATATGAAATGAAAAATTGAATCGAAACAAATTTATGCTGCTACAAAGAGAAAAAAAAAAAAGCCTTCATTTCTGTTTCTAATTCCATGTTTAAAGTTGTAATTCCATTCCAATCCGATTTCAGAATACTTTTTTATGCTCACTTAGCGAAATTATTTTAGCAACCAGAAGCGGGCAACGCTGCTTGAAAAAAAAAAAAAAAAAAGACATGTTGGCATTAAGTGGAATGCTTTGATAAGTCTGCCGGATCAGAACTATCTGTAACAACCCGCGACTAGCTCGCTGTCACCCGAAATGCAAGAAATTGTAGACACATTCCTCATGTATGCATACATTTCGTTGAGAAATATTTTAATTAAGACACAACAGATATATTTATACATAATACATATTACCTGAAAAATATAAGATGGGATGCTCATTAAGACAGGCATGCTGGATTAGAGCTGACCTGGGATTAAAGGACACTAATAAACGAAAACAGTGAGAAATCCTATGTACTGTCAATCGATCTACGTAAAAAAAAAAAAAAAAACACTCTTTGCATAACTTTTGTTTTTTAATACCTCATAGAGCATTCCTATAAAATAGAGCCGGAAATCAAATCTCAAAAATTACTGATTGGGAGCGGGGAGAGAAAAATCCTCCTTCCCCATTATTTTTTCTTTTTCAGATTCGTAATCTACGATGCTTAAAATGAACAAGGCCAGTGAACTTACGGCTTTTGTTGCACTAGACAGTTTCCGACTCTATCCTATAGGAATGCCGATCATTGCACTATATCTAGGTTGGTTAGCTCCTGGTTAGCTTTCATTCAGCAGGCCGCTTTGATCAAAGACGTTTCAGTCATGATTTAGCTTTTATTTTTAGCATATCAAGTGACTGCATAGAGGATTCCTCGTTGGCTGGGATGAGTTTATTGCAAGCTATTGTTTAGTTTCTGGTCAATTCTGATCCAACAGATCTTTGATGAAAAGCATTTCACTTATGCCACTTAAAATTTAAAAAAATTTTGTTTTTCAATATTTGTATGGATTTGGCGCACATGGCGGAGACGTAAACGGACCCCCCTCCCCCACTTTAGAATTTTTTTTTACGTAATCTCACGTTTTCGGCTTTAGAGATTCCGATTCTGAAAAAAAAAAATTGCAAAAATTGCAACTTTAAAATTTTAATCCCCCCATCTCCTATTTCTTCATTTTTTTTTTTTTGCGAAATACGAAGAAAAATACGGAGGTTATGATTCTGAAAAAAATTGTTTGTAAAATTTCAATTAAAAAAAAAATAACCCCATCCCTTCCTCTCTCGATTCTATGGCCTTCAAGCAGGCTATCCACAGGATGTGCAACTACAAATCTTATTGATTTTAATTTTGTTTTTGCATTACTTGAGTCTTGAAATTTTCATTTGGAAGAATAACTATTATCTTCATTTTTATATTGCAATTTTTGGATTTAGATATATAAGATAATAGCAATTTTTAGATTTAGATAAAAAAATATATAAACTGACAACAACTTTATTTAGATAAGTTTAAAATAATACTTTCATTTGCTAGATTTGATCTTCCATTTTTATAGCATTCTGCTGTTAGAAACTTGGCTAGTCATTTAATCCAGTGGAACTGGGCAATTGGATAGAGATACTAAACTGGATGCATTGTAATAGCTACAAAGAGAGCAAGAGAAAGTTTGAAGGTAGTGACAGATTAATATTTTAGGCATGTATTATTTATATCCTATTTTCAGGTTTCTATGCAACAACTCTAGGGCAATACATGCTTGATTAGTTGTGAAATATATACATGTCAAAATTGATCATCTTCTTCAATAAAATGTTGCTCATTAATCTAACAAAGATTTTCTACTAATTTTTGCAGAACCCATTAGGAGTATGATGACTGTAATAAAGCACAACCAGTCATGATTGATGTATTATGGTTGTCATTTGTAAACACACTCTGAGAAAAGATTGTCTAATTTGTGTTAAACTTTTGCATGTCATTCCTTTAATAAAGAAACAATTTTGATAATAGCGATTTGTTGAGTTTGCAAAGATAGTAAAATTATCCCCAAGACTGTGACAAAGTTGGGAATTAATTTTTGTGATGTTGAGTCATATGTTACTGTGTAACCATCTGAAGAATTGTCACTTCAGCTCAGTGAATATAGTTTGTATAAACAGAATAACAAATTTATTCCTTTGTGTTACTCATCTTTATTGCAAAAGTCTAAAGAAAAATATACACCATGTTCCAAAATTAATTGAATAATTCTATTACAGAAAATTGTATGTTACATGTGTTGTTCTTTGATTCCAAGTCAACCTGAGTTGTGCAGACTTATGATCAAAAGAGTTTGTCACGATGGTGGTTGTGGTATAAGCAATGATAGTGTAGTTTAGCATCTCATTTCTTCTTTGTCAGTCAGCTATTTTACTTTCTCTAAATGAAACTTTGCTAAAAAATGGGTACTTCGTGAGGCTATTATATCCTCATCTTTCTCTCTTTCTGCTGACTCTTGATGTGTAATGCTTTGTTGGCCTTAACCAGGGTGTGAAGGCATGTGGCCAAATTTTAAAGTTATGTGGCTCATTGTAAGGGATACCCAGTGGCATGTTGTGTCCTTGAGAGCTAACATTGTTCCACTCAACTCAACTGGCAAAAATGAGCTGTACCTGTATTTCAAAGGGCCAGCCTTGTTAAGTAGGCTGTTCCAGTGATCAGATCAACCCCCATTGTTGTAACTGATGGAGTGCTAGTCGTAACTACAGTACTTTGTTCTGTGGAAAAAGACAGTAAGTCATGTTGAATGTCAATGTTTTTCAGTGAAAATCAATCTTTTATGTACTTTTCTGTTAGTCTCCAATATCACTGAGTTTCCTTTGACTTTTGTGACTGTCTCTTTTCCATTACTCCAAATATTGCAAGATTCTGATGTTTGATTGGATGGAAGAAGCCATCGATTTCATGTTGCAGTTCTTCCAAAAGGATGTAAATCTGCTGGCACTAACTTCTGCTTCAAGCAAGTCTCATTTCACTTTATCAGGCATGACGTCTGAAGAATCACAGCCTCAGACTTTGCTAGGGTGACAATTCTTCAGGTGTTAATTTTCCAAGTTGAGGTCATAACACTGATACATCACCACCATTGCCATCATAACCCCTAACAAAACTGCAGACAACAACAACATTACCACCATTCGCTCCACCTCATTACTATCACAATATCCATCACCATCACCACTTTGCAAGGGTGACATTATTTGGGTTGGATATTTTAGGTGATGAACCTTGAGTTAGTAACTTATAATTTTTCAAATAGGTTCATGTTTAAGTCAGAGTACATGACACATTTCACTGATACGTGACCACTATGACTATTTAATCCCCACAACCACCCCCAGCACTAACAACAACATTACCATCACTACCTAACATTGGTGGAATTACTATTACCACAAGCAACATCAGAACTACCATCACAACCACCAATCAAGGGAATTGCTACACAGTTACTAGACTTTGGAGAAATGGCAATCAAATCTTCCTCACATCACACCCTACCATCTTAAGGATATATTAGAATGTAAGGCCCTGTTATACAGGAAAATGAGATGGTCATGGTAGGAACTCTTTTGATCAAAGGTTTCCACAATCAGGTTTGGCTTAAGCTAAATAACAACTATAACACATAGAGAATATTTTGTAACATAATTTATATAACTGTTCTAGCCCCAGTTAATCTTTGAACATGGTGTATATTATTCTTATTTTTTTCTTCAGACTTTTACAATATTTTTAACACGAAGGAATAGATTTATAGTTGTGGCTGTAGGATTGAGATGTTTGTTTTCCAACCATGTGGTCATGGATTTAGTCCTACTGCTTGGCACTTTCTACTATAGCCCAGGGCTGACGAAAGCTTTGTAAGTGGATTTGGTAGATGGAACTGTAAGAAGCCCATCACGTGTGTGTATCTTTTTTGTTTCTCCCCACTATTTCATAACTGGTGTTGGCTTATGTCCCTGTAACTTAGTGGTTCAGTACCCAATTCAAAAATAAGTATTGGGGTTGATTTGTTTGACTAAACACTTCAAGCTGGTGCCCTAGCATGACTGCAGTCCAATGACTGATACAGGTTACAGGAAAAATATAGAATAAAAGAATATAAATTACATCCACTATGGGCCGGGGTGATGATTTTTTAGAATGCAGCAACACATAATTCTACATAACAAGAATTAATCCCCAATGTCATTACTGGTTTGATGATAATTTTCTTTTCTTTGCAATTGAATATCAGCTGTTAGTTTTAAATGCAATAAAATTGTTTTTTTTTCTGCTAAAAGAATGAAATGCATTATGCAAAATTTGATGAGCATTAGCTTTCTCCAGACAGCATGTTGGTTTTCAATCACATAATGCAGCAATTGGTCAGTTACTTCATACTGTTGAGATGTTGCTGATTGGCTAGACATGATGACTTCTATGAAAATGTAGAAAGCAAGAAATAATAGAAAATTTTTGTGTTTTATAGATTAATGTGCAATTTTTATTGATGGGGTAATCAACTTTGAGTTTTATATATATTTCACAAATAATCAGGTGCAAATGAAATTGTCCTCAACATTGTTGCACAAAACAATAAAGTTAGAAGTACAGTGTGTTCAGGCTATAAATCTGACAGTTTGCATAAAAGGAAAAGAAAACACAATGTCACATCAAAAAATAAAATTATTTAAAAAAAACAAAAAATGTCAACTAGATTATGGCTGGGAGATAACAGTTTACTCAAAGTAACCGCCCTTAGCTTTCACCATGTCCTCAAGATGGCTCTAGAACCTGGCATGTGCATTCCTTGCTGTGTCCCTAGGAAAATTTTCAAACACTTCCTTGTTCTTGGCTTTGGTATTGCAGGCAGAATAGTTGGTGTCTTTCTCAACCGTATCCAACACATAGTAAGTGTAATCTATGGGATTACAATTGAGGGAATTAGAAAGCCAGAAATTGGGTCTGGTGAAGTTGTAGAAATTTTTTGACAACCACTTCTGACTCTTTCTGGAGGCATGGCAAAGAGTTAAATCTTGCTGCACGCATGGTCTTCAATCAGAATTTGACCACAGTCTCCAGCAGCTTTACATTATCTGAATTGAGTCTAAGGTCCTGTTCAAAGATGTGCGGCAGCACGACATCATCTTCACTGGAGACACACTCAAAGACCATCACAGTTTTGGGGAACTTGGTTTTCATATGTGGACACCACATGGATTGTAGGCAAGCTGTTGTTCTGGGTGTTGTGCAACTAGTCCTGGCAGAAGTTCTTTTCATCTGAGAAGACTCAACAGGGTGCCTCAGCTTGTTCAGGAGATTCTTTGCTTTTGTCAAGCAGTTTTCCTTGGCCTTGGCTATCAGAATTTGTCCATTGCATCTTTTGTATGAGTGGCTAAGGTCCTCTTTCAAGGCCAGCTTTGTTGTTGCAACTCCAACACCCATCTCTCTCATCAAAGTCTGGATTCCCTTGCTCAGCTCTTCCATCACCTTGTTCTGCTAGTGTGTGTGTATATATGTATATATATATATATATATATATATATATATATATATATATGTGTATATATATATATATATATATATACATATATATATATATATATATATATATATGTGTGTGTGTGTGTGTATATGTATGTATATATATACATACTGCCATATTTCTAGTGAGACAGCTGCAGGAGAAATACCTAGCCAAGGATAAACCTCTGTACCTGGCCTTCATTGACATGGAAAAAGCCTTTGACAGGGTCCCCTGATCCCTTATCTGGTGGTCAATGAGGGGTATGCAAACTGACATTACACATCCAGCGAAGCATACTGGCTTCATTCCTTGCGAGCTTACGCATGTCCTCAGCAGTTACAGCCCATGTTTCACTGCTATGTAGCATGGCTGTTCGTACACATGCGTCATACAGTCTGCCTTTTACTCTGAGTGAGAGTCCCTTTGTCGCCAGCAGGGGTAAGAGCTCTCTAAACTTTGCCCAGGCTATTCTTATTCTAGCAGCTACACTTTCAGCGCACCCACCCCCACTACTAACTTGGTCACCCAGATAGCGGAAGCTATCGACTACCTCTAGTTTTTCTCCCTGGAATGAGATAGAAGTTGTTTCCTGTTTGTTTACAGTCTTTATTGCACCTGAACATCTGCCACATACAAAAACTAACTTCGTAGTTAATCTGCCTTTGATATTGCTGCACCTCTTATGTGTCCATAGCTTGCACTGGGTACATCTTATAGAGTTACTACCTACTCCTTTTCTACATACTGAGCAGGGCCATCTACCTGAAGGGGTTTGTGTTTTATCTACTTTCCTACTTATTAGGATTTTTGTTTTTGCTAGGTTGACTCTAAGGCCCTTCGATTCTAGTCCTTGCTTCGACACCTGAAACTTCTCTAGTTCTGATAGTGACTCCGCAATTAGTGCAAGGTCATCAGCATAGAGGAGCTCCCAGGGGCAACCTGTCTTGAACTCCTCTGTGATTGCCTGGAGGACTATAATAAATAAGAGGGGGCTGAGGACGGAACCTTGGTGGACCCCTACCTCTACCCGGAATTCATTGCTGTACTCATTTCCAACCCTCACCTTACTGGCAGCATCTCTGTACATGGCTCGCACAGCTCTCACTAATCATTCTTCTATCCCAAGTTTCCTCATTGACCACCAGATAAGGGATCGGGGGACCCTGTCAAAGGCTTTCTCCATGTCAACGAAAGCCAGGTACAGAGGTTTATCCTTAGCTAGGTATTTCTCCTGCAGCTGTCTCACTAGAAATAAGGCATCAGTAGTGCTTTTACCTGGCACGAACCCAAACTGCATCTCATCTAAATTGATTCGCTCCCTAATTAGTTGGGCTATGACCCTCTCTGTAACTTTCATAACCTGATCTAACAGCTTGATGCCTCTGTAATTATTTGAATCTAAAGCGTCACCTTTACCTTTGTAGCAGTTGACTATGATGCTGCTACACCAGTCATTGGGTATGACTCCTTCGTGTATCACCTGGTTCGTAATACGGGTGACTATTCTATAGCCAACACTGCCAGATATTTTGAGCATCTCTGCAGTGATTCCTGATGGGCCGGGGGCTTTCCCGGTCTTCATACTCTTAATTGCTTTATCTACCCTGGTACTATCAACTCGGATAGCTGGTCCCTCTATTGGGTCGACATATGGCAGGCTCTCTTTCTCCCATTCATTCTCTTTATTAAGCAATCTATCGTAGTGGCATCTCCAGACCTCTTTCTTTGCATCCTCATTTAATGCAAGCGTACCATCATCCATGCGAACACATTTCTCTCCTACAACATCACTATTCTCTCTCCTACACTGTCTTGTAACACAAAATACCTCGAGTCTTTGGTCCTCACGGAACATTGGCAAATCTTTTCTTATCTGCTTCCCCTCTGGCTAAATAAACCTGTCACCTAGCCTCCCTTCTGGCACATTGGTACAATTCCCTGCTACCACCGTTCTTCCAGTCCTTCCAAGCCTGTTTCTTTTGTCTAATAGCCCTGTCTACCGCCTTGTTCCACCACCACGTTAGTCTGGGTCGAGAGGGGACCTTACACCACCCACAGATCTGGTCGGTGGCTTTCAACAGGTTGTCCCACAGAAATCTCCAATTGTCTTCCACGTTGTATGATGCTATATCCCCTTCTATTTCGTTAAATGCTTCAAGTAACTTGTCTCTAAGTCTCTGTCCATTTGCAGGGTCTTTAAGCTTCCACACCCTTCTCCTCCAAGCCGGTCTAATTCTGGGCACCCATTTTGCCTCGATCCCAAAGTCGCTAACTACTAATCTATGTTGTGGGGTACATTCTTCGCCAGGGTAGGTTTTGGCATTTATAAGCCGCCCTCTTTCCCTATTTCTGGCGAGGATGTAGACGATTTGGCTAGAGTGTCTTCCGGAGCGGTAGGTGACTGGCAGGTTTCCTGAAGTTGGTATTGCAGACCATAAGATCGGTTGCATCACAGAACTCCAGCAGTCTGGTTCCCTCCTTGTTGCGGGAACCGAAGCCATAGCCTCCATGTATGCCATGGAAGCCTCCAGCACGACGTCCGACATGACCGTTGAAATCTCCAGCCACAATGAGAAGGTCCCTGTCACTCGTCGACGAGGTAGTTTGCAAGAGGGTGTCATAGAATTGGTCTTTCAGACCATCTGGTAGCCCCGGTTGAGGTGCATAGGCTGAGATGACAGTAGCTAATCTATGATGAAGCACTAGTCTGATCTTAAGTACTCTGTCACTTACTCTAACGACCTCGATTACCTTATCCACCCATTTCTCCGCTAGAAGTATTCCTACGCCCCCGACCCTGTCAGTGTTCCCTGCCCAGAAAATCTTGTACCTGTGTTCTTTGCCTGTGAGGAACCTCACAGAACCTCCTCTCCATCTTACTTCCTGGATGCAGCACATATCTACATGTCTCCGTTCAAGCATCTCAACAATTTCACCAGATCTACCTTTCAGCGTGCCGACGTTGAGAGTGCCAATCCTAACAGTATGGGTGTTGGGGGTGTGAGCCTGTAGCCTGGGAAGGGGAAAGCAGTGTCGTGTACCTGATACCTAAAAATTTAACTAATAAGAAAAATAATAAAGTACATCTTAATAGTAGACTACATGCTAACACTAGTAGTAAACCTGTGTTAGTTAATAGTAATGGCGAAACTAATGATATAAATAAAAAGTACTCCACAACAGAAAGAACTACCAATCATAATAATATTATTCTGGGAAGTAATAGTAATCAAATTATACCCCATATTCACCCACACAATAAATTTAAGAGAAAAAATAAAAACTCTATCTGGTTAAATATCCCTTTCAACTGTGCAATATCCACGAATATTTACAAAAAAATTATGAATATTTTACAAAAAAATTTCCCTTCTTCCCACAGATATAGTAGAATTTTTTCTTGTCATACAGTCCGAATTTCTTACTCTACCCTTCCTAATGTAGGTACAATCATAGCTAGGTTAAACAAAAAGAACATTAGGTCAGCTAGAATAAATGAAGTTAAGAATAGTGGATATGGTTATATGAATATAAATAATAATCTAACAAATGCCAATAGTAATATTGCTAATAATTATATAAATAGAAGTGAATATAACAGTGACAATGGAAATTTTGAGGATAATATTAATATGCTTAGTCCTGCCAACCATAATTTTAACCAACAAATAGAATGCAGCAGTATTGATGTTGAAAGTTTAACTGAAGTTGATGATGGGCTCAACTCCAATGAAAATAATAGAAATCAGGGACCTAGTTCATATAATATCAATATGCCTAATGTTAGAGGAATAATTCTAACTGATAGCACATCAGGAAACGGGTTAAATAATGATGGAAATGATCAAAATATACATAATAGTAGAATTGATGAATTGATAAATAATATTAGTGTAAATAATTGTAATAATAATAATAGAGATAGTAGAAATAATATAGGTGGGGTTGATAGCACCACCAGGTGCAACTTCAGAAATAAGTCCCATTGTCTGTTATTAGGAAATTGTTGCACCCATAACGTAGTGTACAGATGCATTATAAGTACAATAACCGAGAATTATATTTACATAGGATGTAGTATTAATGTGAAACAGAGAATATATAACCATAGGTCTTCTTTTAGATTAAGACATAAGGCAAATAGTACGACATTAGCAAGTAAAATTTGGGAATTAAAAGATAATGGTATTAATTTTAGCCTTAAATGGGAAATTATAAGAAAAGCTCAACCTTATAGGAATAGTAGATATGGATGTGAATTATGTTCTATGGAAATATATGAAATTTTTAAACTTAGAAATAATCCTAATCTAATCAATAATAGATTAGACCTTAGGGTATCGTGTGTCCACTGCTCTTCACACACTTTTAAATTTTTTAAAAAGTAGTTAAAATTATCAAAATATAGTATTTTAACTTCTACCATGGTCATCTAGGGCTATTAATTAGCACATATTTTAAATTGGAAATTGAACCTTTATAACATATATTCCTGATCTCTCACCTTAACATATAATCTACTTGTGATAAATAAGATTTCAATTTTATTCCATGAAAGATATTTTTTCACACCACTTCTGCTAATGCTGTTAGTTCTTAATATGTATCTTAACCCTATATAGCTTATAAGAATAGGAAGTTTCATAAGTTCTAAATGGTTTTAATTAGTTCCCCTAATTTAAATTTTATTTATTTATTAAAATTTTATTTAATGCTTGACTCTAAAAAGATCATTATTATTATTACATTATTTCAGGGCTTGTAGGGATAGTGTCTTGTTTATTTTGAATTTTTAACTTAAATAAATCTAATCCTTATGCCCAAAATAAATCTAATCCTTATTCAATTAATATTCTTTAATTAGCCCATGTTAGTCTTAAAACAAGTTCATGACTAATTAAACTAGTAATCAATTATCATGTTTCTATATTGGATGTCCTTGTTAATTCCTACCATCCTTTTTCTTTTTTTGTCCCTTAAACCTTAATAAACCCATTATTATAAACTATATAAATCCTATACTAATTCTTCTTTACATTATAAAAATAAAGCTTACCTTTTATGTGTCTTCAAAATAGTATTATTATATATATCAGCTTAAATTTTTAAATCATTTAAAAAATAATTCAAAATAGTTTTCCTGAGCCCAATATATATAATATTCTTAGACTTTACGCCTTATCTATAGCCTCTGAATTCAATATTGACATTACTTCATGATTTTTGTATAAACTAATTACATTACATTTTATTATTAACATACTTCTTCTTATTAAAATATTGTTTAAACTAATAGTGATATCTGTAAAACAATACTGATGCTCTATTCAGACTAAAGAAAAAGCCCTGTTGACCTATATGCTTAAGGTTTAATTCCTCAACATTATGATAGTAGTAGAAAAACCCCAACCTATAATAGTGTTGCCACTCTGACCAGAGAAACCTTTATAACCATATCCATGTATAACGCTTACACCTCCCTTTCCTTAGAAGTGATTGCCCCTTATACTATAACTATTAGATAAGAGACAATAAAATCAGAGACAGTTAGAATTCTGCCTAGAACCAATTACTAGCCTGATAGCCTTGGCTATGTCAAGATGGATTTTTATGTATTCTTCTTCCCACTTGGATTTGAAATGTTGCCACAATTATAATATGTCTATTCTATTGTAAATTTCTACATTTTCGTGCAGCTGAAGATTGCTCTACATATTGCATTTAATGTAATGCTCGCATTACTTAAATAAATGGAGTAGCTTGAAACGTGCGTACTGCAATCATCTTTAAAATCCGGGTTGCTTATTTTGATTTATATATATATATATATATATATATATATATATGTATGTGTGTATATATATATATATGTATATATATATATGTATGTATATATGTGTATAAGTATGTATGTATATATGTATGTATATACTATAGCCTCGGGCTGACCAAAGTCTTGTGAGTGGATTTGGAAGATGGAAACTGGAAGAAGCCTGTCATATACACACACACACACATATATATATATATATATATATATATATGTCTGTGTTTGTCCCCTCCACCATCACTTAACAACCGATGTTTGTGTGTTTATGTCCCTGTAACCTAGCGGTTCGGCAAAGGAGACCAATGGAATAAGTACTAGGCTTGCAAAGAGTAAGTCTTGGAGTCAGTATGTTCTACTAAAGGTGGTGCTCCAGCATGTCTGCTGTCAAATGATTGAAACAAATAAAAGAATAAAAACTTTGCCATTTTAATCCCGAGCAATGCCAGATCATCATCATCATCATCATCATCATCGTTTAACGTCCGCTTTCCATGCTAGCATGGGTTGGACGATTTGACTGAGGACTGGTGAAACCGGATGGCAACACCAGGCTCCAATCTAAATTTGGCAGAGTTTCTACAGCTGGATGCTCAGAGAGTGTAGTAGGTGCTTTTACGTGTCACCCGCACGAAGGTCAGTCAGGCGATACTGGCAACGGCCATGCTCGAAATGGTGTCTTTTATGTGCCACCCGCACAAGCCAGTCCAGGGGCACTGGCAACGATCTCGCTCGAAAATCCTATGAAGGCCAGTCAGGCGGTACTGTCAACGGCCACGCTCGAAATGGTGTCTTTTATGTGCCACCCGCACAAACTAGTCCAGGGGCACTGGCAACGATCTCGCTCGAAAATCCTATGAAGGTCAGTCAGGCGGTACTGGCAACGGCCACGCTCAAAATGGTGCATCTTATGTGCCACCCGCACAAGAGCCAGCCCAGGGGCACTGGCAACAATCTCACTTGGCTTGCCGGGTCTTCTCACGCACAGTAGTCATCACGGTCAGTAGTCATCGCCTCAGTGAGGCCCAATGTACGAAGGTCTTGCCTCACCACCTCAGCCCAGGTCTTCCTGGGCCTACCTCTTCCACGGGTTCCCTCAACTGTTAGGGTGTGGCACTTTTTCACGCAGCTATCCTCATCCATTCTCACCACATGTCCATACCAGCGCAATCGTCTCTCTTGCACACCACAACTGATGCTTCTGATGTTCAGCTTTTCTCTCAAGATACTTACACTCTGACGGGTATTCACATTGACATTACACATCCAACGGAGCATACTGGCTTCATTCCTTGCGAGCTTACGCATGTCCTCAGCAGTTACAGCCCGTGTTTCACTGCTATGTAGCATGGCTGTTCGTACACATGCGTCATACAGTCTGCCTTTTACTCTGAGTGAGAGTCCCTTTGTCGCCAGCAGAGGTAAGAGCTCTCTAAACTTTGCCCAGGCTATTCTTATTCTTATTCTTATTCTAGCAGCTACACTTTCAGCGCACCCACCCCCACTACTAACTTGGTTGCCCAGATAGCGGAAGCTATCGACTACCTCTAGTTTTTCACCCTGGAATGAGATAGAAGTTGTTTCCTGTTTGTTTACAGTCTTTATTGCACCTGAACATCTGCCACATACAAAAACTAACTTCGTAGTTAATCTGCCTTTGATATTGCTGCACCTCTTATGTGTCCATAGCTTGCACCGGGTACATCTTATAGAGTTACTACCTACTCCTTTTCTACATACTGAGCAGGGCCATCTACCTGAAGGGGTTTGTGTTTTATCTACCTTCCTACTTATTAGGATTTTGGTTTTAGATGTCTCTGCTAGTTATTTATAAAGAGAGTACATCTTTGATAATGTGTTAGCTACTATTTGTAGCTGATAGAGACCGCATACAGTGTTTCTGTTAATACTAGTTGCAGTTATGTCAAAGGTTAAAAAAAGTTAAGCAAATGTGATCCCCTTTTTACTTTCAAATATTAAATCAAACATCGTTTGCTGTAGGGAATTGTAGTTAATATTCATGGAATGTACATTTATAAACATCAAATCTCTTCAGCTTTGACTCACTATTCTATTTTATACCACAACCCTTGTGTTCACCTCGAGCTATGGAAAATTCTGTTGTACAGAAGTAAAATATACCCACATGTTATTAGAGATTTCATGATATCATTTGATTCATACATTTACTCAATCTGTTAGAATAGTAGCTGTATCCATATAAAAAATTATAAATTTGAATAAAAATATTATCACAAAATTCATAATTTTAATGTTTATGTATACATCTACATATTTGTGAGTGTGTTGGTGCTGCTACTATCTGTAGTGCATTTCATGATTTGAGATGAAAATGTGAATTGCATTGGAGATGCAACAGTAAGTAAGAGCTTAGTAGATTTGACATTTAAAAATGGGCAGAAGTGCAAGTCTGTATATGTATCTTGATTTCATTTGTGATTAGGAAATGATAAATGAAAATTCTTTTATATTTTAGAAAAATCACGATTAAAATATACATATTTGATGTGTTCTTGGGTTTTTCTTTAGAAACTTCAAGGATGGTTTGTGTTCATATTTTTTTTTTGAGTTTACAGCTGTAAAATATGAAGGATTACCAGCAAACATTAGTCATTCAACCCCCAAAGTGAAGAAAACAAGACCTGTAAGACTTTAGGATTTGTATATGCATATAAACATATATACATATTTTTACATGCGTGGTAGACAATCAGTAAAACATTAAGTTACAAACAGTTGGATGTCTTTATACACAAGCATGGCCACTGACATACAAAACTATGTGTATGAATATATGTATATATACACGCACATGAATATGCATACACACTTGTACCAAGGCATGGAGACAAAATATAGTTGGTGGATGGGAAAGGAATAAAGTGTGGCTCAAACTGAGAAAGGGTTAGAGAAAAGGTGTAAAAAAAAAGTCTAGGAGTTAACTAGAAGTAAAAATAGAAGTTCATGGGACAAGGGACTATTATAGGTGTACAGGAGTAAGAAAACTAGTCAGAATAAAATGGGTGAGGAATAAGAGAAAAAAAATATTTTTGGATATCTTGAGAGTAATACCAAGAAAGAAAATAACATATTTCTCCTTATGTTTGTGGGTTTGAATATGTTAGATGTAAGGCAACACCACACGTGTGGAGTGGTCTGATGAATTGAAATGAATGCTCATACTCAATTGTTTGGAGATAACATGAGAATTATTGTTGACATCTAGATGTTCTTGCTTCACCTATAAGCAGCTCATTGAAAACAATAAAGTGAGTATCACTACAAGGCACCTTCTGTTTTACCTTGTCAAATTTTGACTTTACTTAAAAGTATTTAATGATTTAATCTTTGTTTCCTTAAGTAATCTTTGTTTTCTTAGCTCTCTTTAAAATGTGTAATATTTCATATAAACCTGTGCAAAATTCCATGATTTCTTTGATATTTTGAGGTGTTTCTAATTTATAGTTATCTTTTTAGAATTTTTCTTTATCTTTGTGTAAAATGAAAATTTAACTTCATTTCTGAGGGAGTGGATCATAGAAACTTTGTCAATATGGCTGATTAAAAAAGATGTCTACTGTCACTATGTTTTGTTTTAGTTGGATATATATGTTTTCTATAATATATATGTAATATGTATGTTTCTTATGATGTGTATATTTTCTATACATGGTAATATCCTCTGTTCACCATTTGAATCTGAGGGAGCAAATTTATCAACTGTGTAAGTAATTGGTGAATTGCAAGGGAAATTCCAATAAGTTCTCATTGAAAGAAAGGAAAAAGTTACCATTGCTTTGGTATCTTTCCAGAGGTCCAAACCACAATTTGTGATTATTTTAACTTTGTTGATTATCATGAAATAGTGATGCTAAAAAGTGTGCATGGTCTGTTAAACATACAACTCTTTTTTACCATATTTCTGTTGAAATATATTGCCTTTGTTTCAAGTAATTTTTAAAGTAACAAAGAACTTAATAAAATTTATCATTATTAAGTTGGTATTTGCAACATAAAATAACATTAAATTTTGGAGTGTTTTAATTTAGATCACTTATAGTGGCAAGTTTTTACCATAGAACCTAGGACAGTCTTAAGTGGTTTCAGATTAAATGTTACTAACTAATATTGGAATAGCAATTTTATTGTATACTAGCAGAAATACCCGGCTTTGCCCGGGTTAAAGAGAATAATGAAATCTAAAAACTCCGTCTAGACTACGCAACCCTCAACTGTTAGTAGCTATGATATCATATTTCTACATTAATAACTCTCCAATCCATGCCAGCATGGAACATAGACATTAAGTGGAATGCCAGTCTCTCATCTAGGAGGGCCTTGAAATCAATGTTACCAACTGGGGACTATGTGTGTCGTAGTGATAATAAAAAGACCCAAAGGAGGTCTGCAACGAAATAATTTTACTCAACACTTTGCAAGTGAATCAGTGGAGGCAAAGATGCGTCTCATTTACTTGACAATTTATGCACCACATTGCAGAAATCACAATGAAAGTATATCTGAAAGGGTAGTCTTACACTGTTGTACCGTTGAATTACAAATAATGTTATGTTAGGGTTAAAATTTCATCAACATCAAAAATATATGAATTTTCATGGGAGTTATGGCCGTTATACATAGAATATAATTTCCAAATTTCATAAAGATCTGTTCAGTACTTTTGACGTAGTTTTGGATAAGAAAACAAATGACTAATGTGTGTGTTTGTGTACATGTGTTTGTGTGTGATGGGTGTATATATGTATAGATATCTGTATGCATGTATATATATGTATATATGTGTACATATTACATGTACATCTATATATATATATATATACATCTACACATGTGTATACATATACATGTATGCATATAGATCTATATCTATATATATATATATCTATGCATATACGTGTACATATACATCTCTTTCTCTCTCTTTCTCTCTTTTTCTCTCTTTCTCTCTCTTTCTCTCTTTTTCTCTCTTTCTCTCTCTTTCTCTCTCTTTCTCTCTTTCTCTCTCTTCTCTCTCTCTTCTCTCTCTTTCTCTTTCTCTCTTTCTCTCTCTTTCTCTCTTTCTCTCTCTCTGAAAGTATCTGTCATTACAGTATCGAAATGTGATTGTTTCATTTAATCTCTCTTTCTCTCTCTCTCTGAAAGTATCTGTCATTACAGTATCGAAATGTGATTGTTTCAGTTAGTAGAATAGTTTCATTTTTAAAGTGAAAGTATTTGACATGAGTGTTTTTGTTTCACTTTTGACACGTAATACTTAAATAGTGGAGGAGATATTATGTTGCTGTGGGCTCGAACTCTGCAAGAAGTTAAAATGTTTTTTGACTAAAACACAACTGGAACCCTAAGTAAGGCATCTATAAAATTTGAATGAAATTGGTTGTGTAGTTCTCGAGTTTTAGGGATTCACACAGACAGACAGACAGACACACATTCTCATTTTTATATATATAGATAAGATATTCAGCAATCTACAACTCAGACTCACAAATATAAAATCAACACTTTATTCTAATAAAGCATTTCATATCAATATTTTCAGATGCATGTTTACGCTGTCAGTCAGAAAATAAACAAGATGACTGTGTTGGTAAGTATGCTTTGAAATATCAAAGAATATTAACGTTGAAATTAATACAAAATTACTAGTTTTTAAGGTAATGTTAAAATTTAAGAACATTATCATATGGTGGAAATGGTAGTACCAAACAAATTCCATTAGGATCAACTATTATCAGGGGATTGGTTTAGCCAAGTGAATCCTTGTACCAGATATTAGAAAAACTTATGAGCCCAAATTTCCTTAGCATGGAACATTACTGTCTTATTTCATGTAACCAGTTACAAAAATAACACTGGTCAACAAAATGAAACTTTTTTTAATCATCAGAGTTGCTGATTGACTTTTCTGGGTTAATTTTTGATGCTGATTACGAATCTGATGTCCAATTTTCTCTATCAGGTCACATTTTCATGTTAATGATATCTGCTGTTTTAACTTATAGGATACGTAAAGCATGTCTATATAAAGTATAATGAATACAAGATACGATAATTTCATGGTTTTTTATTGCACAAAATAAAAATTGTGTACAAATAAGTTAGAATACACTCGAATGCATAACAACTTAAAATCTTTGGGATTTGGACTTTCTATGGTGTTTTGTCTAAGGTTCATTCCTGTATAACGTCCAACAGTAGTCAGCTAACATTCTTGCATTCCAAAATCCTTGATATCGTTGTTCCATCGATGCAATATCTTGATGAAAGCGTTCCCCTTGCTCATCAGACACTGCTCCAAGGTTCTCTGCAAAAAAGTCCAGATGTGAATCAAGGAAATGGACTTTTAGTGACATCCGACAGCCCATTGCAGCGTAGGAGTCTAGAAGACATTTCACTCCATTGAGGAGTACTTGCATGTTTTCATAACACTCCTTCATGTGCACTGAATGTCCTATGGGAATGGATGGTTTCTTATTGCCATTTGTAGTAGTAGTACTGCCTTGAGGCTTCTCTTAGATGAATCAATGAATAAGCGCCATTCAGCTGGAACATGCTCTCGAAACAGTGCTGTGAGGAAGTGGTTGTCCTTCAAGAGTTCTTTTATCTGCGGACCTATGAATATGCCCTCCTTCAGTTTTGCCTCGGTGATTTTTGGAAATTTGGCTTTCGCATATTCAAAACCTTTTGAGCTTTTCCTGGCAAGAATCTTCACGAATTGTTTCATGAGGTCAAACTTTATGTGAAGAGGGGGAAGGAGAACATTTTCTGGGTTTAAAAGTGGCTTACTCTAAACGCGAGAAACTCCCGGCTCATATGATTTTCGCAAAGGCCACTCTGAATGCACATAGTGCTTGTTAGTTGCTCGACTGTCCCATAGGTATAAAAAGCAACAATATTTTGTGAACGCAGATTGCATTCCCATCAACATTCCAATCACCTTCAAGTCTCCACATATTTTCCAGCTGTAGTTTGTATACTTTATGGCATTGAGGAGTACTTGCATGTTTTCATAACACTCCTTCATGTGCACTGAATGTCCTATGGGAATGGATGGTTTCTTATTGCCATTTGTAGTAGTAGTAGTAGTACTGCCTTGAGGCTTCTCTTAGATGAATCAATGAATAAGCGCCATTCAGCTGGAACATGCTCTCAAAACAAACACAGACATGACAAAATATATGAGGTCTGTTCTTGCAATGCCTTGACATCCTGAGTAGAATTTGATGATGATGATGACTTGGCACCTTAAACAGAAAGTAAAATTTATGAAAAGAAAATATTATGAAAACATAAAATTACAAAAGAAATACAAATAGTTATAAAACAGAAGTCAGAATTTACCTGTATAAGACGTTTACGTGTAGCGATACTGCTGATGGGAGTTATATACCTCTCTTATCTCATCAGAAAAACTGTGCCTGATAGAAGGAAACCGATTACATTTTTGAAATCTGCAGACAAAATTACATATAAAACACTATATAATATCCCTGATGAAAATTGGCTGTTGACCAGTGTAATCATTCCAAATATCTGGGCATTCATATAGGGACTTCATTTATTTCATACTCCTGCAAAACCCTCCATAGAATGTCCTGCAGCATACGATCATATATCTTTACAAGGTGTACTAAGCAAACATATACATCCTGGCTATATACTCATGATTTCTTAACCCTCTCTTGGTGTGGTGGGATATTAAAACACTGTTAGTGCAGTAGGGTGTGATTTACCCCAGGTATTTTATTTATCAAGAGTTTCTGTCCAATTTGTTTCTCAAAAGACATTTTAATCTTGCAGAAAAAAAATTTCATGTGTTAGACAATTGAAAAAGAAATAAAAAACTACTAAAGCAGGCAAACAAAAAGAGCAGACATTTTATTTGGTAAACTGTTTGGTGTTTACTATTTACTTGTTGCTGCTTGCATTCTTGTCACCCTCACCATAGCAGTGAACACAAACCATGAATGAATGATCCAAGCAGTTGGGTTTTGAACACTTCTGACAGCTATTTGTCTTTCGATCCTTTGATCTGGGGCACAATGTGCATCTTTGTTGAGAACTTTCACAACAGTATTTTGAAAGTAATTCCTCCAAAGTCATCATAAAATAGTCATTATAAAAACAAAACAACACAAATGTATATTATGTTGTGTGTGCCACAACTGAACCTTAGGATAAGATAATAAAGGAAATATATGCTTTAGAAAATTTACCTATCAGAAAGGTGTGGAGGGGTTTGCTACACTCTGAGATGCAGTTACTGTACACATAACACTTCCTCCTTTTGCCAGCAGCAGACTAAGTAACCTGATGTATCAACTCAGTGGACATAGGCAGGAAATTACATAGGAGGATACTTGTTTCACTGCTGAGAGATGTAAGATATTTGTAAAGAAACATCACTTGGGGTAAGCTACACTCTACTGCACCAATGGAGGGTTAATGATCTTCCCTATGGTGAATATCTAGGATGAAGCAACATTGTTCTTTAGCTAGCTTGGGCTTGACAAGTTCCTCTCGTTCTTCTTCCAGGCATCTAGTGTTGACTTTCCTGGAAAGCCTCAACAAAGAGATTCTTTATTTACATTTGACGGATATTTGTTCTCATCAGGTGTCTTGGGAAAATTTCGAACTTGGGTTCTCATTCCTAAGGTATTTATTGATGTTGTTATTATTATTGCCTTTGCACAGCTTCTAATGCTGGAGATGTACTACAGTGTCAGCTGTTCACTACCAGTGAACTAAGGTAACACCTCTTATTTTTCGAGCACCTTCTGGTGTATTTGAGCGGTTCCAAGCAGTGCTGTTTTCTGCAAGTGCTCCACCCTTATTGCAGCCCCTATTTGTTCCACGTACTTCTCGAGATTTTTGCTCACTGTTCCCAGGACTCCGACAATTATTGGTACTATTGCTACCTTTTTCATCGATCACAACTACTTAACTTCCCAAGCTAACCTGTCATATCTCTCGACTTTTCTTTCTTCCTTATCGCATACCTTGTTGTCAGCTGGGCATGCTATATCCAGCATAGTTTGTTTTCTTTCTCAATTAAGACTATGTTTGGCTTCCTATTCTCTGTATCATGGTCGCACTGAATCACTTTCTGCTGTGTTGTCTATTCTGTATTTTACATAGTTTGTTCTTAGCGCTTAATCTTGGGCAGCACAGATTAGAGCGTCCGTTTCCGGTTTTAAATCACTTTTAGTCATCCACAGCCATCTTTTTTCTCTGTCTGTCTTATCCTCAGCATCCCTATGAAATTGACCATGCATTCTTTTCTTTATCCACCTATTTTCAGTTTCATTCGTTTTCAATTTCTTGTATAGTGCTTTATCTTTGCAATCTTTCATCCTACACAAACCTGACCTTCTTACTTTTAATAATAGTGGTTCTGTGGAATTTTTTATATACCCTGCTATGTTATGTTGTTTTCTTCTGCTCTAATGCTATGTTCACATCCAATAAGTCCTTTCCTCCCCTCTTTTTCTTGGTAAATACAGTCTGTCTATGTCACTTTTTGGGTGGAGTGACCCATATTTAGTTAGCAACTTTCTTGTCTTTCTGTCTAAGCTGTTTAGTTTGTCTACTGTCCACGCGATTACCCTTGCTCTATATCTAAGGAGTGAAACCGCCCAGGTGTTGATAGCTTCGATCTTATTCCGTCCGTTTAATTTTGACTTAAGGACCAGTCTCAGTCTGTGCAAGTACTCCACCTTAAATTTTTCTGTCATTTCTTTCTCCATCAATTTATCCATTTCCAAAATCTCCAAGTACTTATAGCCTGTTTCTTCTATCTGCTTCATAACCTCCCCTGATGGTATCATTAGCCCGTCCTTACTTTTATTCTGTCATAGATTACCTTTTGTTCATCTGTCATGTCGCCTTTAGTTTTATTGTCTTCTTTTAGATCATCTATATGTCTCTCGTCAAGTAAACTACCATTGCTCCTTTCCTGTGCTATGAGATTACATTTATTAGTAAGAACTGTATTTTCATTGTTATCTCTGCTGCTATTTTCTATGACCCATCTTTTGATAGCTTTGAGCTCTACTTCTGTGAACCAACAATTTTTCTTATTGCTCTAGCTTGATTACATAGTCTCTGTTCTGTGAGTTGAAACAATCCCTTTTCTTTCCAATGATCACACATACGTTGTTGGTAACCCCCAATTTGAGCACCATTTTCATCTACCGGGCTGCTCAGATAGTAACACTCCATGACCACAGCATTAATTTGGAATTTTTCTTTTCTTTCTTAAAAGTTTTGCTGTGGTTTACAGTTTTTGTAGTTGTGCAGTATGTATATATTGGCAAGTGCTTACTTCCTTAATTTTTTTATCGTGCATTTAATTGTGTTGTTACAATAAAAGGCATATTTACATATTCTGTTAGTCAGGGAAGACCAAAATGTTCACACAAAATTGGAGATATTAAAGTTTCTAAATTTTTTGAGGTGTTTGTTTGTGTGTCCGTCCAGAGAAAACTGTGGTGTTTATTTTTTTTTCAATAAAAAAGATGTTTACATTTTCGAATATCCAGGAAAAAAAGGAACAGAAAGAAAAAGAAATTAAAATTTTTTTCACAGAAAATTGTAGATATGAAGTTTTAAAAATTTACTGGAGATGATCTTTTGTCTGTCGGAACAGAGAAAACTGTAGTGTTCTTGGAATAAAGAGGATGTTTACATTTTCGAATACTCAGGTGGAAAGGAAATGACGTATTCACAGAAGGTGTAGATATTAAAGGTTTTAAAGCTGATTGTTTCTGTGTTCGAAAGCTATAAATATGTAAGTCCTTTAATTTATTTTGAGGGAAATTCAAAATACTCACAGGAAACTGTAGATATTCCAGTCTTTTAGAGTTATTAGAGTTATTTTTTCAGTTGTCCTGCTGGGTTGTATTAGTGTTTCTGTATCTTCAGCTGCTGACAGGTCAGAGCAGCGAAGAACATGTCCCAGCCACCTTATTTGGTATTTTTTGATGTTGTTGTTATTTTTATTATTATTATTATTATTATTATTGTTCAGTAGTTTTATTTTTATAACGTGGTTTCACTTCACTACCGAGTTCAGCTCTGTGTGCCTTGGGTATGTGCTGTGGTTTGCTGTGATGCTCTTATGGTTACTGTATTGAAAGTGTTTTGCGTAGGATGTGTGCAGTGCCCAGTAGTGCAATTTTCGGTATGTTATATATATTTGTAAGTCCTGGTGTTTTTGTTATGTATTTGTCTGAATATTTTTTTATTATACCTAAGGCACTTACTATGATAGGAATTGTTTCTGTTTTTAGATTCCACATTCGAGTTACCTCTATTTCCAGGTCTTTGTATTTTGAAAGTTTTTCCATTTCTTTTAGGGAAACGTTGTCATCTGCTGGTATTGATACATCAATTAGAAAGCATTTTTTTTCTTCATGATCTTTGACAACTATATCTGGTCTATTTTCCTTAATTTCTCTATCTGTGTGTATTGGCATATCCCAGAGTATGGTTGCTTTCTTGTTTTCTGTGACCTTTTCTGGCGTGTGTTTATACCATCTTTTTTCTGTTGTTATTCCATAGTGTTGGCATAGCTTCCAGTGTATATAGGTCCCAGCTCTGTCGTGTCTGTGAATATATTTCTTCTTAGCCAGGACTGGGCAGCCAGAGATAATATGATTTATTGTTTCTTGTCCATCTCCACATATTCTACAGTTACTTGTTATGTTTCTTTTCATTATATGTTTTTGGTAATTTCTGGTGGGGAGGCTTTGGTCTTGTGCAGCAATTAAAAATTCTTCAGTCTCTGCTTTGAGTCCTGAGCTTCTCAACCATTGCTGGGATTTTTCTGTCTATTTCTTTTGCATTTAGTTTAGCCCAGTATTTACCATGTAGGGACTTTTCTTGCCATCGTTTTATTGGTCCGTTTCTGTTCTAGTTTTAGTTTGGATTTCATTTGTTTTATAGCTTTTGTTGTTTCTTCTTCTTCTTCTTAGTATTTGTTAGGTAGTATGATTTCTTGTTTGTATTTGTCAGCTTCCTTAAATACTGAAAACAGTTTTTTGTTTTGCTCGTGTTTTGTGGCTATTTGTATTAGTTTTCCTTGCTTCTGGAGTAGATATTTTTGCAGTTCTATGGTGGTTATTTTATAATAGTTTTCCAGCTGTATAAGACCCCTGCCACCTTCTGTGCATTGTATATATAGCCTTTCTATGTCAGATTTTGGGTGGTGCATCCTATATCCTGTCATTTTTCTTGTTTTGCTTATTTTAGATAGTTCGTTTAGTGTCCAGTTAAGGATATTGTAGCTGTAGCTTATAACTGGGACAGCTAAAGTGTTAATACCTATTATCTTGTTTTTAGCATTGAGCTCTGTTTTTAGTATTGATCTAACTCATCTATAGTACTCTTTCTTTATTTTTTCTTTCATTTGTGTGTGTTGTATCCTATCTAGTTCATTGACTTCTAAATATTTGTATGGCTGGCTTTCGTCTAGTTCTCTTATTTCATTGGCTTTATCTAGTGTAATGTTGCTACTTTTAACTAATTTTCCTCTTTTCAGGGTTGCTTTGGCACATTTTTCTAATCCGAATTTCACATCTATTTCCTTGGTAAAGCCATGTACTGTCTGTAGTAGTGTTTCCAGCTCTTTGTCATTTCTAACGTATAATTTTAGGTCATCCATATATAAAAGGTGGCTGACTGTTTTGCCGTAACATTTGTATCCGCATCCAGTTCTATTTAGCAATTCAGTTAAAGGTATGAGTGCCAGGCAGAACAGGAGTGGAGAGAGCGTGTCTCCCTGGAATATTATTATCATTATTATTATTATTATTATTATTATTATTATTATTATTATTATCATTCTGGTCACTGCCTGGAATCGAACTGAGTTCGATTCCAGGTAGTGACCTGAATAATAATAATAATAATAATAATTACATCGAAAAATACCTTAGGAACGAGAACCCAAGCTTAAAATTTCCCCAAGACACCTGTTGAAGGCTGGAGGTTATATTAACTGAAACGTGTTAACAACAAACAAGATGAGGACAAATATTTGTCAAATGTAAATAATGTACATAATTCCTCATTTCTTAAATATAGAACTGAAAGAGATTCCTCTATAATTAGAGCACTTTCTCTTGCCTCCTTTTTTAAAAATTGGGATTATCACCCTGGATTGCCATTACTTTGGTATATTTCCAGAGGTCAAAGCCACCTGATATATATGAGTCAGTGAGAGAATACCTTTAAGGATTTTAGCAGCTCAAGCCGAATTTCATCCTTTCCAGTGACCTTGCCACAATTGAGTGTTTTAATCACCTCTATGACTTCAGTTTCTGTAAAGTTAGTTTTCACAAGTCTCTTCTGGGAGATGGCCCTGCTCGATATGTGAGAAGGGTGTTGGTAGAAACTCTATATGTTGTACCCAATGGTATCACAGAAAGGCTAGCAGAGAATATAGTCTTTGAGTGTGGAAAATGTGCAGGTACATTAAGCACTGAAAATGCACTGACAATAGACTCACTCAAATGCTTGGGGTGATCATTAAAAGTGGTAGATATCTTCTGTTACCTAGGAGACCGAGTTAGCAGGGGTGGAGGAAGTTCTGAAAGTGTAGTTGCTAGGTTAAGAACGAGCTGGGGAAAATTCAGAGAGTTTCTACCTTTGTTGGTAACTAAGGGCCTCTTCTTCAGAGTAAAAGGCAGATTGTATGATGTCTGTGTTTGTACAGCTATGTTACATGGCAATGAAACATGGGCTTTAACTACAGAGGACTTGCAAAGGCTTGGAAGAAATGGAACTAGCATGTTCTGCGGGATGGGTAATGTTAGTGTAACAGAGTGTAAATGATTTAAAAGGAAAACTGGGTACAAGAGGCATCAGATGTTGTGTGTGAGTGAGAAGATTGCACTGGTTTGGTCATGTGATGCATCTGGATGAGGACAGCTGTGTAAAGAAGGTCCAAGCTGTAATTGTGGAGGGTACATGTAGAAATGGTAGACCCATGATGACATGGGACAAAGTGGTGAGAAAGGATCTTTGGACGCTGGGCATTACTTTGGAAATGACAAGGGACCGGAAGATGTGGCAATTTGCTGTTACATGTCATGCTAAGTAAAATCGCTGTTTTCCACACATACAGGCTTGTGAATGGATTTAGTAGATGGAAACATGAAAGAAGCCCATTGTGTGTATATATATGTGTGTGTGTGTGTGTATATATATATATATATATATATATATATATATATATATATATATATTCAATGAGGGTGTGTAAGTTATTTGAGGATAGTTATATACTTACACAAAAATGACTCTTAGAAACAGACAGTAATGCCTTTTGACTGAAAAAGGTTTTGAAGATAAGACTAAGCATATTGTTTCATCATTTTATTCAATAAAGTCTCCATCAGCTTCAATAATGGCTTCTATGCGAGGTCTGAATTGCCTACATGCTAGGATCAAGTGGTCTGTGTTTATATTGGATATTACTCTGGAGGATTTTAGGGATTCTTTGGTGTAATGAGGGTGCTCATTAACCTCTTTCTCAACTATGCTCCATACATAGTAGTCCAATGGATTGAGATCTGGAGAGCTAGGAGGCCAAATATTGGGGGTTGTGTGGTCATGGAAATTTTCCGCCATCTATACCTGCATTGTTGTAGCCTTGCATGATGGTGCTGAGTCTTGTTGAAACACATGTCTTCTGTTGCATACATCATCGATCCATGGCTTAACCACTGTAGTCAGAACATCTATGTAGGCAGTAGAGTTTACTCGAAGAGCTTGTGGAAAGAAATGAACAGGCATCACATATCCTTCATTGCTGACAACTCCAACACCATGACAGTTGCAGGAAATTTTGCATGCATTACTCTTGAAACTTCCGAAGGGTCTGTACATAACTATCTGTCATTTCTTCTGTGTACTTACTGATCTTAATCAAAGTTTTTCTTGTCTGAGAAGAACCGAATGATATCTTTCTCTGGTGGGTTTTTAAGTTTGTTCAGGAGTCTTTTAAGCGATTTTCCTTCACTGTTTCTGACATGAAATGACCGTTTCTCATCACATAAGATTTGTATCTGATGTCTTTGTGGACAACATTTCGGATTGTTCCTTCTGACACATGGTGTTCTTTTGCAAACAACCTCATGGATCTTCTGGGATTGTTATCAATGGTCTGCTTTACTTGTTGAATAAATTCTGGTGTTCTAATAGTATCAGTGTGTCTACAATGTTTCTTATGTTTTGATACTGGTGATACATTTCTGTTTTTAACCTCTAACTCCTTGTGAATTTTGTAGACAAAGGATCTAGCGACTTTTAAAAATCGTGCTATTTCTAAATTGCTATGTTCAGCCTTTATAGCCACGACAACTACACATTTCTTGTGTAATCATAGGGTTTGCCATTGATAATTCTGAAATATAGAAAATATTATGTTGATAAATATGCTGTTATAGTAAAATCAACATATGTCCTCAAATACCTTACGCACCCTGTATATATGGTCTGCATGTAACATCTCAAGGTACATCTTTTTTTTCTCTGATGAAATTATGCTCATGTCACATCATCATCATCATTGTTTAACGTCTGTTTTCCATGCTGGTATGAGTTTGATGGTTTGATTAAGGCCTGGAAAGCCAGCGGCTGCACCAGGCTCCAGTCTGATCTGGCAAAGTTTCTACAGCTGGATGCCCTTCCTAATGCCAACCACTCCGAGAGTATAATGGGTGTTTTTTATGTGTCACTGGCACAGGAGCCACTCAGGTGGCCTTATCATCGATCATGTTCAGATTGTGCTTTTTATGTGCCACTGGCATGACAGCCAGTCAGAGGGCACTGGCATTATCCACAGGAGCCAGTTAGGGGGCACTGGCCACAGCTACAATTTTGGTTTTACTTGACTCAGCAGGTCTTCTCAAGCATATATCGCCCAACGCATCAAGGCTACTTTTAAATGGGCCAGACATGCAACACTGGCATCAGCCATGGCTGTGATCTCACTTTAGTTGCTGAGGCTTCTCAATTACAGCATATCTCCAAAGGTCTTGGTCTCCTGCCATTGCCTTTGTGTGAAATGCAAATTTAATGTACAAATTTGTAATTAAATTATTGAGTATTAATTGAAACAGCTGTAAGAATCAAAGATGACCAATTTCTTGATAGTAAATAATTACTTACTTCCTAATCCCTATTTTCTTTTCTTCTTTTAACTATATATATTTTCCATTTTCTTGTTTCAGTCATTTGACTGCGGCCATGCTGGAGTACCACCTTTAAGTCGAACAAATCAACCCCTGGAATTATTCTTTGTAAGTCTAGTACTTATTCTATCGGTGTCTTTTGCTGAACTGCTAAGTTACGGGCACGTAAACACACCAGCATTGGTTCTCAAGCAATGGTGGGAGGACAAACACAGGCAGACAAATATATACATATATATATATATATATATATATATATATATATATATATATATATATATATATATACATACAATGGGCCTCTTTCAGTTTCTGTCTATCCATTCACAAGGCTTTGGCGGCCTGAGGCTATAGTAGAAGACACTTACCCAAGGTACCATGCAGTGGGACTGAACCTGGAACCATGTTGGGAAGCAAGCTTCTTACCACCTAGCCATGCCTGCGATATATATATATATATATATATATATATATATATTAATAAAACAGAAAATGGAGAAATATTGATGAACAACAATAATAATTGATGTAAGTCAACTTACATCAATTATTATTTATTAATTGATGTAAGTCAATTGTTGTTCATCAGTATTTCTCCATTTTCTGTTTTCTTTAAATTTTGATTCTTCATAAACTCATTTTTATCCTTGTCTTTACCTATAATTTATGAGCATAATATGCTTGCATATGTATGTCCATGGTTAAACATAGGTAATATACTGGTAGTGTAATGGATATTTCTATCCTTTAGACGGTTATTTTAACCTCTAACTCAGCTATATATCTATATCTATCTATCTATCTATCTTTACGCATACACATACACACACACATACACACACATATGTGTGTGTGTATACGTATATATCAATATCTAATATATATGTGTGTGTGTGTGTGTTTGTCCCTCAACATTGCTTGACAACCGATGTTGGTGTGTTTACATCCCTTAGTTTGGCAAAAGAGACTGATAGAATAAGTACTAGACTTAGAAAATAAGTCCTGGGGTAAAACTGGGTAAAGTCGATGCCCTAGCATGGCCACAGTTAAATATATGTGTATATAAATATAATTAAGATTCATTTGAATTAGGTACTTAAATTGAGGTACCAAGCCAGTTCAGTATAGTCCATGCAGCTCGAAGTTGAGTGAACAAAATGCAAATAAGTAACAAGGATGTCCAGGTATCAGTGCATTGTTTCAAGCGGCTCCATTTAATCGATCAATGAAAACACTACATCAGTTCAAAAGAGACCACTCTCCTCAGAAGCAGATGACCATATAGATTTCCAGCATAAAAGATAAACCATTTGTAGCATTTATAGCAAATTTATATCAGTACTAGAAATCAAAATAATCACTTTTTCCGTATGTTATATTTGTGACAGAATAAATTCAGAAAATAATGCATCTCTATGTAAGTCTACTATAATTTAGAGCATACATTCTCAAAGTGGGTGCTACCGCCCCCTGGTAGGCATTGAGAGGGTCCAGGTGGGTGCTGGTGTCTACCGAGGCAGTAGAGAAAAAGGAGACATTGGGAGAAAGGCAGTGGATTGAGGGGACACTTATGAATTTTATTATAGTATTCTATACAAATTATATAATATTATATTAAATATCAAATGATTCATAGTATATATAAATTAATAAAATCTGAAATATGTTATACATAAAAATAGGGGTGGGGGCACTGAGGGTATTATGTTGCCATGAGGTGGGGTGGTGGCCCAAAAAGTTTGAGAACCTCTGATTTAGAGAGTTGCAGAAGAAAATAGTGGGGTGGGGGTCAAGATATAGGAATGGTGAGATAGTTATTTATTTTTATTTATAAGATTTTATGCAGCATATAGTCTACAACCATATAGAATTAAATCCATTGAGAGTTGTCAGCTATGTTCCAGTTGATGGTGATAAATTACTGGGATCATATATTAAGTTTTATCTACATAAAAAGATATGTCTCAGGGTTGCTAGTGAGAGAATGACTGATGGGGAAGAGGTGATAACTAAAAGAAGAAAGGATGGGGGTGGTTAGTCCTTATTTAGATTATAAAATAAAAGGGGAATGTAGGGAAAAACAAAAGAGGTAAAAATAAGCTCTAAGGGTGGGAATTAGAAATGAGGGATACGGGGTGTAATAATTCATAATTTAGCATATTCATTTTATTGAATTTAGAAAAGAATTATAAATCAATATATAGGAAAAGGATAGAAATTAAACTTAAAACTGAATTATGGGATACTTTAATATATAAGAGAAAGTTCATAGGACCTTTCCTAGGCATATTGTTAAGTTGTTTGTGATAAAATCATTCCACATTGAATTTATAAATGAATTAAATTATCATCTGAATAGGAGTACATAGTATATATTAAATCAAAACAAAGATTATTATCCTCATTACAGGTGGATAAGTATAAGATATCGAAAATATGGAATCGAATGTAAGGAATAATTAAATTAGCAGTATACCAAATGTATAATAGAGTGCATGCAGAAGTAATAGCTAAACCGATATGGGCATGTAACTACTTATTGAATATTATAAGATTAGAAGCTCAAATAAAATAAAATAAGTATTTCCATATCAGGTAAACTTTTATAAAAGATCTTGTAAAAAAATTTATAAATTTATAAAATGGCAAAGGTAGATAAACACCTATTGTTTGCCTTTATAGCAAGGCATTTCCCCCACTCCATATTTGTAGAGGTCTTAGGCCAGCGTGTTTGGGGTTTGAATATATATGAACAAGAAACCCAGGGTAATGCCATAAACTGGCCTTTCCCATTATAATATTAACTGCTCTACATCTTAGAGTGTGCTTCTCCACTGGATTTATATATTCCTATAAATGATATATATATATATATATATATATATATATATGACAGGCTTCTTTCAGTTTCCATCTACCAAATCCACTCATGAGGCTATAGTAGAAGACACTCATTAAAGTATAGAGTTGAATTTCGTGTAGCCACCTGTTGTCAACCTTTATCCCCCACCCATTTTGTAGGGAGTAATACCCATTTTTCTGGGCTCTTTTCACAGCTATACTCCGTTCGAAATCTGCATTAATTTTTGTATGAAAAAAAGGAAGGGAGGGGCAGGTTTGTTTGTAGAAAAAATGTTAAATGTGCCTGGAAAAAAACATCCCCCCCCCCCCGACTAAAAGACAAAAAACTATCAAAGGCGAATAAGTACCATGAGTGGGGGAAAGAAGAGAGAACAAACAGTTGATCGTTCTTGAACTCACAGAATTAAAACGTAAACACCTGAAAAACTTTCCCTCTATTCATTGCTAAATCTCTTTCCCACTTCTTTATTGTTAAAAGTAAAGAAAGTAGAAAAGATCGAATGTATTTCAGTCTAACTGTCATTTCAAATGACTGATGCTTTCCTTTCTTTAGCTCTATCGCTTCTCTCCTTTTCTCTACAGTTAAGAGAGAAAAGGTGCATGGTTCAGTGGTTAGGGGTATTCAGCCCATGATTGTAACGTCATGAGTACGATTCCCAGTGGTGTGCTGTGTTCTTGAGCAAGGAACTCTACTTCACCTTCTGCAGTCCACTCAGCAGGCAAAAATGAGTTGTAGCTGTAATTCAAATGGGCCAGCCTTATCACATTCTGTGTAAGGCTGAATCTCCCTGAGAACTACGCTTGTGGAGTACTCAGTCACTTGCGCGTTAATTTTCCATTGATCAGATAAACAGGAACCTTATTGCCATAACCAGTGGAGTGCCATTTTTTAAAAAGAGTGAAAGAAAAGGAAATGTTCCATATCGTAAGGCAAAAATGTTGTGTTTAGTTTAAGCAGTGAAAGCTAAGACCAAATAATATACTATTCCATTGTGTAGTGACTTCACCCTTGACTCACACTCAGTTTGATAGCAACAGCCTGTGCATCGGTGTTTATCTGGGAGCTTGGCCTCCAGATCTGTGAGACCCACAAATTCTGCTTTTAGGACTGGATTAACATCCATAGTGACCCTAATGACTAAAAAGATTTTCCTGCCCCTATATAGGATCTTTTTTCATTTTTTTCCTGCCACTTGAAGGTTTATCTTGCTCCAGTCCACTCAGCTGGCCAAAATGAGTTGTAGCTGTAATTCAAAGGGGCTAGCCTTGTCACTTGCAAGTTAATTTTATCCTCATATGGTAATGAAAAGTGAAAATGACATCTAATATTTGCTGTAGTTATTTGTCTTTGATTTAACAATGTATCTGTGTATCACCTTTTCTTTCGACCTATGTATCTACTATCTCTCTCACTTCCTTTGTGTCCCTTCTCTCTCCCGCTTGTAATTTAGCATTGTGTATAGATCTATGTATCAGTCTACTCTGAAAATACTGATAAACATTTAAAAACACAAAATGGACACCATCACCACTCAGTCTCTTTCTTTTTCTCTCACTTTTTCTATGTCCTCCTCTCTTCTGCTTTGTCACTCACTTCTTCCTTTCAAGTAAGTGTGACACACACCACAGGTACGTACAAAAACAAACAGTTGGTGTATTAATAATATTGATTATTTTTATATTTTAATGAAAATTTATACAAATCCCTTTCAAACGGCATAGATTACAATTATAAAGAAGTTTGTGGGGAAATTTTTTTCAGGGATTTTCCCCATTTTTTTAAAACCACAGCCTTCAAAATGATGTGGGGGTGGGGTGGGGCATTTTTGTATGAAAAACTTTTGAAAACTCTAGTTTTTTTTACACCCCCTCCCTCATCATCCCACTGCGGACCTATTTGGGCCAATTTTTTTGTACTTCAAAACCATGGGAAGAGCATTTTCGGAAAAAAAGCAAAAAAAAAAAAAAGAAAAAAGAGGAAAAATTGTTAATATTTTCAGATTTAAGGACAATTTGGCTGTTGTTTCTAGCACATCCAAAGACAACCCTCCTTGTTTCTTTATCACTCTTGCATGTATTGATGTTTTTCAATATTTTTTCCTCATAAATACATTTATATGCTATAAAAAAGAAAATTTCTGAAATTATGAATTTTTTGCAACCCTCACTCCCTGTCCCCAATTGTTTCTGTTTAGAAATTGAAATATTGGAGAGCCTGAGGTCATTGTTGGCATTTATCTATAGTGATTAAAAAAAAATTATACAGATGTACTGAGATCTGAGATCATGTACTGATCCAAGAACAATTGCTGCATGGAAGATGTTTGTAAGCCATTCAAGGACACACAAAAAAAACATTAGTTTTACTTCAACATTAAAATTTTATTTGTGTCCAAATACTTTCATTGTTTTGAAATTGCAACCTGTTCACTGACAAAACTTCACAAAAATGATGCAGCACAAAGTTTTGTCAGTGAACAGCACACACACACACATTCATTTGCTTTTCATTTGTGTGTATGTGCATTTGTGTGTGTGCGCGAGTGTGTATTGGTGTGAGTGTGTGTCACTGATGAAATTGTGCATGCAACTTGTTTGTGTATATATTGGCTTAGTGGTACAGAGTGGTTGGAAACTGTGAATGAGATGCAAGTTTTGAGTACTAATAGTAATTACCCAACTTCCTAGACTCTTCTCACACCTTTCCTGTGTTCAAAAATTATATGGGTATTTTAAAAAATTGTCATTCAATAAGTAATATTTTTACATTACGTATACATTAATAGAATAAACAGTTGGTTTTCCAAATAGCAAATTAAAACTTAAAAGAGAAAGTGAGAGACATTGCAAAGGAAAATGGAATACTCTGCAGTGAATGCAATGAATAATTAGATTTGTGAAGAATTAGATGCAGTAGATGTAATGAATATTTAAATTTGTGATAAATTGGAGTTCAAAAATTCAATAAATGTCAGAAATTTAAACTATAGGAAATTTCTTAGAACATAAATTTATAAAAATATTTCCAGACGGTCAGCCCTTTAGTATTTGCTTTCTTTTAGTACTTTTAGTAATCATTACATACCTAATTAATAAGCAGCTTTCTCTATTATAGTATAGATATATATATGTATAGATATATATATGTGTATATATATATATATATATATATATATATATATATATATACATACTTCATTGAAAAGCAGTAAAAATATCACAAAAACTGTTACTCAGAGTTTCACGTCAAACTCTGAGTAACAGTTTTTGTGATATTTTTGCTGCATTTTAATAAAGCATATTACTCTGCCTTCGGTATTCTAGTACTATTTTTTCCACCTTATTTAGCATTTATGTGCTTACTTTGGTGTATATATATATATATTTATATATATATATATATATCATCATAATCATCATCGTTTAACGTCCACTTTCCATGCTAGCATGGCTTGCACGATTTGACTGAGGACTGGTGAACCAGATGGCTACACCAGGCTCCAGTCTGATTTGGCAGAGTTTCTACAGCTGGATACCCTTCCTAACGCCAACCACTCCGAGAGTGTAGTGGGTGCTTTTACGTGCCACCGGCACGAAGGCCAGTCAGGCGGTACTGGCAACGGCCACGCTCAAAATGGTGTATTTTACATGCCACCTGCACAAGAGCCAGTCCAGTGGCACTGGCAACGATCTCACTCAAAAGTCTTTACATGTGCCACCGGCACAAATGCCAGGAAGGCGACGCTGGGCACAGGTACCATCACGATTTCGCTTTCACTTGCCCCAACAGGTCTTCGCAAGCCGAGTTTCGTGTCAAATGGAGGAGACGACGTTGGCATGGGTGCCAGTCGTCGAATTTAGTTCGATTTCGATTTCACTTGCTTCAACAGGTCTTCGCAAGTGGAGTTTAGTGTCCAGTGAAGGAAGGTATGCATAAGTGGGCTGGCTACACCTCTGGCAGAGGCCTTGGATTTAGGTCTCACTTGGCTTGCCGGGTCTTCTCACGCACAGCATATTTCCAAAGGTCTCAGTTAGAAGTCATTGCCTCGGTGTAGCCCAATGTTCGAAGGTCGTGCCTCACCACCTCATCCCAGGTCTTCCTGGGCCTACCTCTTCCGCAGGTTCCCTCAACTGCTAGGGTGTGGCACTTTTTCACAGCGCTATCCTCATCCATTCTCGCCACATGACCATACCAGCGCAATCGTCTCTCTTGCACACCACAACTGATGCTTCTAATGTTCAGCTTTTCTCTCAAGATACTTACACTCTGACGGGTATTCACATTGACATTACACATCCATTGGAGCATACTGGCTTCATTCCTTGCGAGCCTCTGCATGTCCTCAGCAGTTACGGCCAAAGTTTCACTGCCATGAAGCATGGCTGTTCATACACATGCGTCATACAGTCTGCCTTTTACTCTGAGAGAGAGACTCTTTGTTACCAGCAGAGGTAAGAGCTCTCTGAACTTTGCCCAGGCTATTCTTATTCTAGCAGCTACACTTTCAGAGCACCCTCCCCCACTACTAACTTGGTGACCTAGATAGCGGGAGCTCTCAACCACGTCTAGTTTTTCTTCCTGGAATGTGGCAGAAGTTGTTTTCTGCATATTTACAGTGTTTATAGCTCCTGAACATCTGCTACATTCAAAAACTAACTTCCTAGTTAACCTTCCTTTGATATTGCTGCATTTCTTATGTGTCCATAGCTTGCACTGGGTGTATCTTATAGAGTTTCTACCTACGCCTTTTCTACAGATCGAGCAGGGCCATCTACCTGAAGGGATTTGTGATTTTTCTACCTTCCTACTCATTAGGACTTTGGTTTTAGCTAGGTTCACTCTAAGGTCCTTTGATTCTAGTCCTTGCTTCTACACCTGAAACTTCTCTATTTCTCATAGTGACTCAGCAATTAAGCAATTAATGCAAGGTCATTAGCATAGAAGAGCTCCCAGGGGCATCCTGTCTTGAATTCCTCTGTTATTGCCTGGAGGACTATGATAAATAGGAGGGGGCTGAGGACAGAACCTTGGTGGACCCCTACCTCTACCCGGAATTCTTCACTGTACTCATTGCCAACCCTCACCTTACTGACAGCGTCTCTGTACATGGCTCGCACAGCTCTCACTAACCATTCTCCTGTCCCTAGTTTCCTCATTGACCAACAGATGAGGGATATGGGGACCCTGTCAAAGGCTTTCTCCATGTCAATGAAAGCTAGGTACACAGGTTTATCCTTGGCTAGGTATTTCTCCTGAAGCTGTCTTACCAGAAATATAGCATCAGTGGTGCTTTTCCCAGGAATGAACCTAAACTGCATCTCATCTAAACTGACTCGCTCCCTAATTTGTTGGGCTATGACCCTCTCTGTGACTTTCATTACCTGGTCTAACAGCTTGATACCTCTGTAATTATTTGTATCTAAAGCGTTACCTTTACCTTTGTAGCAGTTGACTATGGTGCTGCTACACCAGTCATTGGGTATGACTCCTTCGTGTATCACCTGGTTAACAATACGGGTGACTAGGCTATAGCCGACATAGCCAGATATTTTGAGCATCTCTACAGTGATTCCTGATGGGCTGGGGACCGTCCCTGTCTTCATACTCATAATTGCTTTATCTACCATGGTACTGTCAATTCGGATAGCTGGTCCCTCTATTGGGTCGACATTCGGCAGACTCTCTTTCTCCCATTCACTCTCTTTATTGAGCAATCTTTCATAGTGGTGTCTCCAAACCTCTTTCTTTGCAGCCTTGTTTAGTGCAAGTGCACCATCATCCATGTGAACACATTTCTCTCCCACGACATCACGATTCTCTCTCACACACTGTCTGGCAACACGAAATACATCAAGTCTTTGGTCCTCATGGCGCAGAACATTGGCAAATTTTTTCTTATCTGCTTCCCCTCTGGCTAAATAAGCCTGTTGCCTAGCTTCCCTTCTGGCAATCTGATACAATTCCCTGTTACCACTGTTCTTCCAGTCCTTCCAAGCCTGTTTCTTTTGTCTAATAACCCTGTCAACAACATTGTTCCACCACCACGTTATTTTTGGTCGAGAGGGGACTTTGTACCATCCACAGATCTGGTCAGTGGCCCTCAGCAGGTTGTTCTGTAGAAACGTCCAGTTGTCTTCTACATTGTGTGAAGCTACATCCCCCTCTATTTCGTCAAAGGCTTCGAGTAATAAGTCTCTAAATCTCTGTCCATTTGCAGGTTCTTTGAGCTTCCAGACCCTTCTCCTCCAAGCTGGTCCTATTCTTGGTAACCACTTAGCCCTGATCCTGAAGTCATTAACTACTAGTC